>NW_015114217.1:50978-69617 GCF_001443285.1 Poecilia latipinna | reverse complement strand
CTGCAAACAGGGGCAAGGACCCTAATCTCGCGGTTGAGTAAATAAAAGAGGAAAAATAAACCAAAAAAAAAAAAAAAAAAAAAAAAATTATATATATATATATATATATATATATATATATATATATATATAAATATAAAACAGAATGCGCTAGAAAGGTCACGCACCTGACGGTGATGGGGATGGAGGGCCGCTTGTTCGACTCCCTCTCGTGGTCCCTCGCGCCGCTCCTCATCACCACGTATCGGTTTTTCAGCTTCTCAGCAGCCGGCGCCGACAGCCGAGGGCCGCATTTACTGCCAAACACACGCAGACACTAACACTTTATGTTCTCCGTGTGGCTGGCGGGGGCGCAACTCACTCAGACAGACACGGTGCAGGGAGCGCTCACGTTCTGGCGTAGGCGATGTACTTCTTGAACGTGGCCAGAGGAATCTCGCCCTCCACACCTTCCGTTTGCGTCTGGGCGCTCAGGTGGACGTTCATGACGTGGCGAGCCAGAGTCTGCAGTCGAAGTCAGAGTGAGACTGATGGTGATGGTCAAAAGTTTACATTCACTGTAGGATGAAGGACCATCATCTAAGTGACCTCAGTGACACAGTAAAACGGGTCTCTTTTCAGGGTCTAACACCTAAACTGTTAGCAAAAATGTCTGCATCTCCATTGACCGTGGAATTGAATAAATTGAAATTACGAAAATGAGGTTGCTTAACAGAATCACAGCAATTTTGTTTTTGCAATATGACGAGGTGTTTTTTTTATTTTTTTTTGGCCATATCAAAATGTATTTATTTCGCTAATCTTTTTTTGCATCACACGGGCCTGGAACCGGATGTTACTACTGGAGGAAATGACGAAGAAGACGACAGGAAGATGATGTTTTTTAGTGACTTATTGCGTGAACAAACTTATTCACGTTAGGTTTTAATTGCGTTTCTAATTTAACAGAAACAACACAATTGTAAAATTGTGGGGGGGGTTTTCACATTAGCAGGACATCGGACATTTGCAACAGAAACGCAGCGCTCACCATGTCCCTCTGCTGGTCGTGTTGGTCCTTGATGATGAAGATCATGTCGAAGCGAGACAAGATGGTCGGCATGAAGTCGATGTTGTCCTCGCCCTTCGTGTCGTCCCAGCGACCGAACACAGAGTTGGCGGCGGCGAGCACCGAGCAGCGCGAGTTCAGGGTGGTGGTGATACCGGCCTGGGAGGAGCACAGATGTCAAGTTACCACGGCAACCCTTTCCCCTCTCAACGGCGGTTTTGTATTTTAACCCGTAGTCTCCGATTAAACACCTTAGCGATGGAGATGGTCTGCTGCTCCATGGCCTCGTGGATCGCCACTCGGTCGTCTTCTCTCATCTGGGAGACAAAAACACAACTTTCACTTTTCCCCAAACATTGGACGTCATAAAAATGACTTCATAGAAATATTTAACGGTGGCTGCTGTGGAATAAGGCAGCATACGATGTGCAGTGTGGGATGATTTGCTGACTGATCCCCAACGTGACATAAAACTGATATTGATTTAAAAAAAAAGAACATAGCTTATTTAAATTAAGCACCAATAATATTTAATTATCAAAAAACATCTTAAATCTATGGAAGAGGATTAGGGCCACTATAAGAAGAGAAGAAGAAAAAAAATAACTCTGGCTTTAATCTGAGATCAAGTCAGAATTTCGACAATTAAAGTCAAAAAAATGTCAGAATTCCAAAAGAAAGTCAGAATCTGAGATTAAAGTCGTTTTTTCCAGTGGCTCTAATCTTCTTCCGTATGAGTCCACTTACTTTATTCTATTAAACTTAAAATTGTCATATTACACTCAAACATCCAATACACTTACTTTTATTGAGTGCTAGTAAAACCTTCACTGAGTCAGCTGATAATCAACCACCTTTCTCAATTAAAAAAACCCCAAAAGTTTATGAGAAAAGTGATGAAAGTAAGTTTCCTGTTTTGCTCCATTCTGGCTCAAACATAAGAACTGCACCAGAACTCGTTCGCGCCTTACCTTGTCGAACTCGTCGATGCAGACGACTCCCCCGTCGGCCAGCACCATGGCGCCGCCCTCCATGATGAATCCTCGGGTGGCGGGGTCCCTCAGCACGGAGGCCGTCAGCCCGGCGGCGCTGCTGCCTTTCCCGGACGTGTAAACCTGCGGGGGCCACAGAGACGCAGAGGCTCAGTCTCGCATCGCTCATCCTTCCCGGTCCTGTTGCGGCGCCGCGGAAACGACGGCTACCCCGATCGGTGCGCATCTCTCCACGAACTTCAGCAGCTGAGACTTGGCCGTGCCGGGGTCTCCCAGCATGAGCAGGTTGATGTCGCCCCTGCGAGTCAGGCCGTCGGGCAGCCTGGAGGAGACGACACCGAGACGGTCAAACGCGGAGAGAAGCCGGACCCCGAAGCAAAGCGGGGGGGGAGGACGGGGTCGGGCTTCTCACCTCTTCCTGGAGCCGCCGAACAGCAGGCAGGTGATGGCTTTCTTCAGGTCGTCGCTGCCGTAGATGGACGGAGCCACGGAGCTCGCCAGGGAGCTGTAGATGCCGGGAGAGGCGGCAAGCGACCGGAGCTGCTCCTCCTCCTGTGGAGACACCGAGCCGGTGGCGCCACGGCCTGGAGCGGGCAGAGAGCAGGACGAAGATAAAATACAATTTAGAGGGAATTGGGAAAAAAAAAAAAAAAAAAAAAAAAAGAAGATGATGTAGTATGCAGAAATTCATCCAAAGCATTTCAAAAGTTTTGTAAAGTAGATGGTGCACCGATTCTGATTGTGGCCAATGCCGATTTATTTTTTTTTTCTTTGTAATGTTGCCAAGTTGGCAATAGTTGGTGGGGTGTGGGGGAGGGGGCCCTCACTGGGCTCCAAAGGGAACAGTGGCTGATTTCCAGACCTTTGCAGGGGTCGAGAAAATCGGTTTCTCGCCAAAGTATCGGTCGATCTCCCAAAAGTTAAGGAAATCTGGGCCGATTTAATTGGTGCGCTCCTACTGAAAATCCTCCAACTTTCACTTTTTCAAAACTTATAACCACAGATTTCAGTTCATGTTTGGGAGTAAAACGCGTGTAGCTGGTGGTTGGCGTGGCGATGAACTCACCTGCTCCCTCCGTGTCCATCTGAATGCCGACCACTCGCAGGTAGGACGAGCGAATCCCCACGCCGACGCCCTTCTCTTTGACTGCTTTCTTGGGAGCGGCCACCTTTTTGATGGAGTAGATCCCCATGATGGTCACCCTGTTGCCGGGCACCACCCGGTCGCACAAATACCTGGGGGAAAACAAGGAAAGAAAAGAAAAAAGAACAACATTGAACCTGCTTCTGCAGGACACGTTGCCTCGAATGTAACCGCAGCGGAAAGCCGCTGGCGCCCCCTACCGGTCGCAGTAGAGCTGCATGTGACGGGGCATCTCCCCGTGCGGCACGGCGTCCGGCGCCTCCTGCAGGCGCAGCGTCTGGAAGTCCACACAGACGCAGCGGTCTGGGATGATGAAGTACGGGTCCACGGGGCACTTCACCCCGCCGGTGTTTTCACTGAGCGCAGACAGACAGAGAGAGAGAGTTTAGCGACGTTTAGCGTGAGGCGCAGCTGGAAGGGGTCCCTCTCTCTCTCTCTCTCTTTCTCTCTCTCCCCCAACCCTGAACTCACCTGTTGCACTTGCGCGGCAGAGCGTAGCCCTGCAGGCCCGGTGGCAGTGGGATGTTGGGCAGGACGCCGCGGCAACCACGACACTGCAGGCACACCTTGGTGGCCTTCGCCTTGACGGCCGTGGCCGAGATGACGATGCCGTGCACCTTCACCAGGCGGGACACCTGCTCCGACTGACACGGGAGGATTTCATGATTAAAGGGGTGTGATACAGGCATTTTTTCGTACGATATTACTGAACTGATGCGATTTCGCCAAGAAGAATGTTGTTAGTTTCAATAAACGGTGTCTCTATAAAGTCTTAAGGGGATAGTATTTTGTGTTTTCCATCGTATCAGTTTCCAGCACAATTGAGTAACTGTGTTACTTTCAGTAGTTAGAAAAACGCTATATATGTCAAATATGACTTAAAAGAAATTTGAATTTGTAATTTAATGCCTTGAAATTGGGCCTCTGTCTCTTTAAGAAGCTCCTGCTCTTTCTGAGTCTCCACCTTCAGGAAGTCATCACAACATGGCTCCTCTGTTAACCCTTTAACAGCGTATTTACCGACGTTTCACTAAGAAGTAGCTCCTATAATGAGCTCAGCAGAAGTGTTTGCTAATTGCTACTGGCTAGTTTGAAGGAGCAGGGTAGAGACATTGTAGGGAATGGCTGCTCTGTGAGACAGAAACTTGGAAACTGCAACTCTCTGAGGAGGAGCCTTTTCAAATTTGGGGCTAGGTCCTTGCAGGCGTTTTGCACAGCTGAATAGTTGCCATGGAGATTAAAGGATTTCTCAAACATGCATGAAAGAATCAAGGCAATCCAGGTATGTTTTTGGTGAGAGAATAGCATTTTTACATGATGTAAAGCTCAAAGAAGTAGATTTTACATAATACTGACCCTTTAAAGTCACCTTTTAAGATTTTTTTTTAATCAAACCAAATAATCTTTGATAAAAACCTTGAGGCTGCGAATGGAAGCGTGATGGGCGTCGCTCTTCAGCATGACCTGGATGTCCTGCACTGTTTCCTCGCCAACGGGCCGGGGACGGGTCACCTCATCCGCTACCTCTTTGGCAGCTTCCTCCAGCTGCAATTTAAAGAAGAAAATTTTTTTTATCAATGTGAGGAGAAAGAAATCGCTGTGATGTAAAAAAAAAAAAATTAAAATAAGAACGGACCAGGGGCAGATTCTCAGTGGGCAGCTTGTAAAGGCAGTCGGACAAATCTTCGTCGAAGCTGGCAAGGTCCTCCATCTCCACCTCCACCCAGAACTCCCCCAGGGTGTAGTGCCGCTTCAGCTCATCCCTGGTTTATGAAGTCCGTTAAAAACACTCAGGATTATTTCTGTTGTGAAGCAGTTGTTTCTATAACAACCACATTCTTACTGGCATTACCACATTTCCACAAATGCTTTCTGTCCTTAAAAGAAGTCCAGATTTAATGACTTCACAATCAATGGTGGTTCTGAAAGTGGCTTTGGGTATTTGGAAAAACTACCCCCTGCTGAAAATGAAGCTGAAGTTGGCTTCTGATTGCAACTAAAGGGCAATTCCACCTAATTTTTCACTACTAGACAAAGTCTGAAGTGTCTAAGTATTTCAGTTGTTAAACTAGAACAGACTAAAGCCACTCGAGGCAGTGAAAAATAGGTGTAATGGCTATTTAGTTGAAATCGGAAGCCAACTTCGGCTATGTCTGCTGAAGTGGATCAAAGACAGATTTTTTTTTTTTCTTTCTTTTGTCCTGATCCAGAACAGGTCTGTCACAAAGAATGCCTCCTAATTCCTTCTTAAACCTTATTTCTTCACCTAAACATCCAACAATGCCTAACTTTGTAAGTTTGCAATAAATATCTACAGAAAAGTCAATTTAACAAGAGTTTGCGATTGCATTATTGTTATTTTGATGATTTGCTTTGCCACAATATTCACCTGTATTTGTACGTAAAGCCGGTCCGGTCGGTTCCCACTCGGAACTGGCGCAGGAACTCGCGGAACCTCTTCTTGATCTGGACGCGTTTCTGTCCGCCTTCGTCCCCGCCGGGAGCCTCTCCTCTTCCGAAGTTGTCGCTGTAGTAAACCCCGGGGTCGTCGAAGCCAGACATCCTGCGGTGAGCTCGGTGAACGCAGCGGCGACAGTAAAATAGAGTTAAGAAATAATAATCCGAAGAGAGGAACCGAAGCCGGGCGACCAAGCTGGACAGATGGGGGAGTTTCGCGGGAAACAACTGAGTGACTTCCTGTCGACTTTCCCGCGAACCGCTTTCACCAACGCGCCTCTGCTGCCCGCTGATTGGTGGAAACAAACGGCGCCTTTTTCTATTGGTTAAAAAAAAGTGTAACGGAAGGCGCGTCATGAGGCGGGAGGAGGGGTTTAACAAGGATGGCGCGAAATAGACAACGAAAGGGGCGGAGCTACAGACCAGCACGTGCTCAAGGAGATAAAGGTGAAAAAGATCCGAGTTAACTTTTAGTTGATGTATTTATTTCTGGTCTTGCTCTTTCTCTTCATAGTTTTGGAAATGTTTTTCAGCTTTTTGACTTCTACTTGTATTGAACCGCATCTCTCCCTTTGCTTTGAACTTATATTATTTCACTGACAACAGAAAAACTATTTTAAATTATTTAAACTTAGCCAAATTAAATAATCACAAATGCCGTTTCACTAATCAAAAATTACTCAAACAATATATCAAAACTATTAGATATTCCACCAAATACTTAAGCCATTGTAACCCCCAGTGGCTGCCATTGTACTACATTTCATTGTACTGTTTGCATTTTTTCCCTCAAGCTTCTTTAAAGTCAATTTTATTTCAGCTGATTTAGTTCAAGGTCATACTTTTTACATTTGAGTGATATTACTACTCTTGAGTAATGTCTCTGATACTCTGTTACTTCACTAAATGAAAAGCAGACATGTTTTAACCAAAAATGAAGCAGATCCAGATCTGCAGTTTATGTTACAGTGAGCCTAATTATTCTGTTATTTTTTTTTTGTTTTTGTATTTAAAAAAACTGACTTTGCACAAAATTTTATGTTTTCCTGACTCATTACATATTTTTTTTACAAATTAAATCAGATGTTCTGATCAGCTGTTTTGCCACATTTTTCAGTCTCATTTGAATCTTCCAGCTGCTGCTAAAGGGTCATTTCGCAGACTTTTACAAGATGTGCAGAGCGTTTGAAAACAAAGAAACACCTAAAACTACAGAAGTTTGTGACATAAACGTACGTAATAAAAAGTATCAGTATCAGTATTTGGTGGTATTGATATCAGACCAATACAAACGTACGCAGAATCGCAAATCTCTGCTTGATAATTCAATGATATGTTTTCCTGTACTGAAGCAGAAGCAGCTAACAAAAAAAAACATTTTTAAAATTCAAAAGACAAGTTTATTGTTTTGGCATAAAACAACCTATTAAGTCATTATTATATTAGCTGTCAAACATCACTAACAATCACTCAAAAATCACATTCACGGATCCCAGAGAAACATTCTCTCTCTTATAAGACATAATGCAGCAGAAGTTGGATTTTCAGCCCTTACTGTTACAAATATAAACACCTACGCTCCGGCAGAAACACAAAAAGGTAACATTCATTCTCATCGACCTGCAGGCGTAACTAATGTCTCCGTCAGTAACAGGCAGCGTGAGCGGTTTGCTCCTCTTCCTCCTTCAGGAGATGACGCCGTGTTTCCTTCCCGTCTGGATGAAAGCGTCCACGCAGTGGTCGATGTCGTCGTCGGTGTGGGCCGCCGAAATCTGAACCCGAATTCTGGCTTTGCCCTTGGGCACCACCGGGTAGGAGAAGCCGATCACGTAGATCCCTGCGGTAGGAGGAAGAGGAGGAAGACGGGTCGTCAGCCGAGGTTCTGCGTCAGCGCCCACCCGCTGTGGGTTTCGCCTCGGGTGGTTCCACTCACCGTGCTTCAGCATGTCGTCGGCCATCAGAGAGGCCAGCCGGGCGTCGCCCAGCATCACGGGGCAGATGGGGTGGGAGGAGCCTGCGATGGTGAAGCCCGCCTGCGTCATCTTGTTCCGGAACCTGATTGGACGATGATCAGAGGAGATTTAAAGATAAATATGTTGGGGAGATCGATTTTCTTAATTGGGCTGATACTAAAATGTCTACCTTCAGGCATGAAAATCAGCAAATCCCCTTTTTGTTGACAATACTCACTCCAATGTTGCCAGTCAAGAAAATATAATAAAAAATTGGTATTGTCAAAATTGGAATTATCAGGGTAGGACTGGGCAATAAATAGATTTTAGCGATTAATCGAATTTTTGGGTTTCAATCTTTTCTTATTTTATGGGGAAAATTTAGATTTTTTTTTCCATTAATGCTCTCCTTGTGTTTCCATAGTTCAGAGTGATGTCAGTAGGCCTGTCACAATAAAGTTTTTTGGATGATAAATTGGCCCAGACGTTACCGCGATAAACAATAATATTGTTGTTTTGAGACCATGTTCAAGTATAATTATGCTAGTGGCATAATGTAAGAACACATTCTCAAAGATCAATGGACTTTAAATTATTATGAACATTTAACATCACAATAAAGTCGAAATAATACAAGAATAAAGTCATAAACTAAAGTTTCATGAGAACTCAAACAAGAAAAATAATTTCTTATTGAATGGAATCATCAAAGTCTTTTCGATATTAGCGGAATATTGACAAAGTTTTGCTCACATTTGCGATGGAAACGCAGCTAAAAATGGAGGAGAAGTTGTCATAATGTCTGCAGGTTCAAAACGCACCTCATGGTTTTGGCCGTCATGCTCTGTGCGATTTCGTTGGAGGCGAGCAGCAGCTCCACGGCGCGGGTGGCGCAGCCCACCACGGCAGGCGGGAGGGCGTTGGAGAACAGGTAGGGCCGGGACCGCTGCCGGAGAAGGTCAATGAGGGGCTTGGGGCCGACTGTGTAGCCACCTGAGGGAGAAGACATGGCAAAAGAGTTTTAGAATTTCTGCTCACAAAAAACCCCCCCCCCCCCCCCCCCCCCCAAAAAAATACGATCCACGTATTTTTTGAGCTAATGGGTTCAAGTGATGCCAACTCCCACCAGCAGGAGGCAGCGGCTCTTATTTATACAACACTGCTGAGTCAGCCTCACTTGATGTTTGAGTTTACATTTAATTGTGATCCCAGCCTCCAGTCTTCCCATTTTTCAACATATTTAAACAAAATCTGTTTATAATATTCATGCAGTGGAGAAACTTAAATGTCCACAGTGAAGCAGACGTACCTGCTGCTCCTCCCAAAGCTTTTCCCAGAGTGGAGTTCACAATCTGAACTCTGTCCGTCACTCCCAGGAGCTCGTCTGTCCCTCTGCACACCAAAACACGGTCGTTTAGTCGCCTTTCAGTGACAAATCTCCCCCAAAAAATGACTCAAATTCTCAATATTTCCATTTTTTTTTCTTCCAAACAGAGCAAAGCATGATTCCAAGTGTCTGAATCTTCAGCAGCTGCGCATCTCAGTTGATTTTATTTGTGCCTCACCTGCCCCGGGGCCCCAGGAAACCGGTGGCGTGGCATTCGTCTATGAACACCATGGCCCCGTACTGCTCGGCGAGGTCGCAGATTCCGCGCAGCGGAGCCACGTCTCCGTCCATGGAGAAGACGCCGTCTGTCACCACCAGGCGCATCCGAGAAGACTGAGGAGGGAAAACACACGAGAGCCTCGGGATCACGTGTCGGAGTCGAGGCTGGAGGGCCAGATACGGCCTGCCGCAGCTTTTTACGTGGCCCTCTGGACTCCAGATGACATCGGTCGCTTCGGTTTTACACGATTCTGCGACCGTGGAAATTCATGCAAAATCTTTCATATTTTTTTCACGTTAATGCATAACTGACTTTTTTGTTTTGTTTCAATTATTTTTAGTTTTTATGCATATCAAGCACACTTGAATTAACAAGCTGCAAGATCAGTGGGAAAAAAATACAAAAAAGGTGAAATTAGATAATTACACAAGATCAGGTTTGACATAATTCAGCCATTTTCATAAATTGTTTTCAAAAACTACCACTTGTGACTTCAGTCTAAAGGTTATTCATTCCTTTATGAAAATATATCAAATCAATCATAAACCATTTTTGAGTTGTGACCTTTTTTTCCCCCACCACCAATACTACACTAAGTAGATATTTATCTTTTTGTTTCTAGTTCAAGTTAATCCAAGTTACCAAGGTAAAGTAACTAAGTTTGTTGCACCTTTTTCTTTTTGCAAAAATGGTAAAAACATTGGGCTTAAGTAATGCCAACTCCCGCCTGCAGGTGGTAGTGTTTCTTTTATAAAACTGCTGCCTCAACCTCACTTGATGTCAAGTTATAGTTGTGGTGTTTGACAATACCATAAAATCTAAAACCATAGAATAAGTGCAAATATTGCAAAATTCCTCGTGAATATTATTTTAAGAAGTACTCATCGAATTTAGAGACAGCCATTTATTCCTATCTTTAAAGGGTTTTATCAATATATTCTGGCATCTTAAGACACACCTGAGCCTCTTTGAGCTTGACCTCCAGGTCACTGAGGTCCATGTGTTTGTAGCGCAGCCTCTTGGCCCGGCACAGGCGGATCCCGTCGATGATGGAGGCGTGGTTGAGCTCGTCCGACAGCACGGCGTCGTCGGGGCCCAGCAGGACCTGCGAGAGGTTAGTTCACGTTGACTGACCACAGAGGGCAATGCTTCTTTTTTGTTGTTTTTCTTTTTGTTTCTGGCAGCGGCGAGTAGACGTACTTCAAACAGCCCGGCGTTGGCGTCGAAACAGCTGGCGTACAGGATGCAGTCCTCCCGCTCGTGAAACTCGGCCAGCTTCTGCTCCAGATTTTTATGCAGATTCTTTAAAGAAGAGAAGAAAAAAAAAGCTGTTTTACAGTTATGAAACCAAACGGCGACCTGGCAAAAATAACAGCCACAAACTTAAACATCATAGGGATTTGCCAAATTTGCTGTAAAAATATAAATCAACAAATTACTAAATAAATAAATTGCTTCAGATTCATTGTAATACAGACTGCTACAGGATATTCCCTTCCAATGATTATTGCATCACCATCTGCAATAACTAAGAATCTTGAATTAAAATTTGTTACACAATGTAATTTCTATGTCAAATCAATAAAATATTTTTGAATTTGAATGCAAAAACTGAAAACTTTGATTATACAGCGCAACATGAATCAATATTTATCATTTTTTCAACAGCATTAATAGTCATAAATTTCCATTTTATTTCCAATCTTGTTTTATTAATTTATTTTTTTCCTCACTTGCATCTTCTGTATTAATTTAATCTAAAAATTTATTTTCCGTCACATTTTATTTCAGAATTATTTTTTTCATATTCTGTATTTATTTTTTATTTACTGTCACTTAAAAAAATGAATCATACATTGATTTATTTTCTTTAATATTTCCACTTTGCATGTTCTCCCTTCCTGTTTTCTCCTTTGTTTATTTACAGATTTTGTTATTATTATTATTATGTTCACTTTGGAAGATGTAAAATAAAACAAGGGGAAGGGAGCAAAAATAAAATTATGAGATTGGTAAGAAATGGAAAATGAAATAATGTTGAAAATGACAAACATTATTTTATGTCACAACAAATAATAAATTAAGTTGGGAATGCTCTTATTTTTTTAAAACTTTTATTAAACCAGGAAATGAAAAACTCATTGAGATAAAAAAAACTAATCTAAAGAATGTCCTTGTATTTTTTTGGATGCAAGATTAGGCACATTAATTACTTTATCAAGCCATTTATTTCCTGCCAATTTTGGCAGGATTAGTCCTCCATATATGAATTTTGTTTTCAGCAGGATACCAAGATAAATCGAACAAAGTGCATTTTTCACATCTTCATAAGAAGAAAATGCTCATAATGATGCATCAATGTCCTCCCACTGCATGTTTTTATGTTGCTCTATAAATCCCAGAAACGACATAAGAATGTATCGGTTTTCTGGCTCTGAATGCTTTAACCACCGCCTTACCTGCGTCCCACAGATGAACCTCACAGAGCTCAGTCCAGCGCCGTGCGTCTTCAGCGCTTCTATTCCCGCCTGCACCACTTCCGGGTGACTGGACAGGCCCAGGTAGTTGTTAGCGCAGAAGTTCAATATACCTAAAACACGATGTTTAAAAAGAAAAGGAAAAAAAAAAAAGAGGAATAAGTAATTTCGCAAAAAACGATGCGAACAAGTCCTCAAATCGATACATAACGAAGAGTGAGAGTGTAAAAGACTGGATGTTTCTCACGTGTGACAGTTTCGCGCATGTTGGGTCATGACCTGAAACAAGCGGGGTCAATGTCTGGGAAGGGGTCAAAGCAGAAACATCAACAACACCACAGAGGATGTGCTTCGCTAGCAGGACAGTAACAAGGCAGAGATTAGAGCTGCTGCCATGGAAACTGAGCGTGAGCTAGAGACGGTTCCGCATCAAACAGAACAAAATCTACGACAGTGGTGTCAATTGATTAGTCAAAGATATTTGATTATTTAAAGCTACACTCACTGTCATTTTCATAAAAATCAATTAAACTCATAATATGTAGGACATCATAGCTGTCAGTTTTTATATTCATTTTGCTTTGTTTTAAAATATTTGTCCAAAATAAAATTGTCATCTTAAAAAACACAAGCTTTTTCACACACATGCTGCTGATGACATCACAGAAGGCAACTGATCAGGTTTTTTATTTTTCTCTTTATTCTTTTGTCTTTTTGTCGCCCATGTTTCTACATCACATTCCTCCCTCAAAAGGAATATTTATATCTAAGAACGAAATTGTCGTAAAAATGTTAAAACCTGCCATGCAATTTCATTCAGTAGTTGCATAGTTTTGATTGTGTAAACATTGTATTCTGGTTCTGATCATCTTCTGGACCAGTCTACTCCTAGAAAATATGGCGTAAAATAACCATTAAAATAAATTAACTCCTACTGGTAGACGCTATTCATTAGCAACATATATCTATATTATAAAACATCAAATAAACAAAAATTACTTCAAAACCAGGACAACTCAGGTACAGAGATCAAAAGGTGCAAAATGGTAAAATGGCCACCCCATCAATTGTAGTGCCTCTTGTGATGTCATCAACTCATAATAAAAACAAAGCACTCAGCATTTTTCCAGCAGTGTTTCTTCTAAAAAAAAAAAAAGACGTTTATTTTATGTTAATGCATACAGCATTTCACAATCTAATAGTTTTATTAGCTTTGTATATCTGTTATTGAAAAGAAAATGCATAATTTATACTCTTCGTTACAAAAAAAGCTTAATTTTTCCCCAAGAAAAATAAATAAATCAGTCTACAGTTTACACAAAAGACATCATAACAAAACTGAAAAAAAAATGTGTGCACTGCTTTTTATGCAGTCAGTTGCAGATTTTAAAAGTTTCTTGTATAGAAATATAAACAGTTAAATTAAAATTTGTAGGACCTTCTTTAGATACCTTTTTATTTGCTCTTTGCCGTGTTTGGCCAAATTATAATTCCATTTTTATCTTTGAACAGTTTGTGAAGCCCCTTGGGAAAGGTGCTATAAAAGTAAACTCTACTAAAACAGAAGTAGTGCTCGTGTTGTTGTGAAATCGTGAGTGCTTTGCTCAAGTAAATCTACTTTTCGAGAAGGCTCGTGGGACGGAAGCAGGACTTTTAAATAACTCCTGGACTGCTTGGACTGAATTTGACTTGTGAACTTAACTAAAGCTGAGCACAGCCCCCTTCAGTGAGCCTGGTTTTTCAGGTTACTACTTTATATAACTTGTGGATAAGGTAACCAGAAAGCACTCACTGCCACGGCTGCCTTCCACGTTGATTTGTGGACCCTGCTTGGAGGTAATGATCCTCTCCGCTTTCCACGTGCCTGCGGCTCGGATGGAGTCCAGCTCGTGCTCCAGCACTGCTCTGGCCTCAGAGACAGCCGCGTAGCTCCGTTTCAGAGCCGGTTCCGAGGACGCCAGGAGCCCCCGGGCCGGTTTAATCAAACTCCGAACTGCTTTGCCGAGAGACATGTCGCTTCTTTGATGTCACGCTGAACTGCTGTTGAGGTTCTAAGTCGGCGCGATTGCGTCACCTACTGCTGATGGGTGTATCTGCTCTGGACCAATCATATGTCGCAGAAGCTTAACAGGTGGGTCTTTTCGTCCAATCAGACTCAGAGCTTTTTGATCAAGTTATGCTTCGGTAGCCGGGCGTTTGTGAGATAAACTACAGCAGTAAATAATTCGTTATCATGAAAATAATTCGGAGTTTTTTTTGTTTGTTTGTTTACTATAAAAACGCATTATTAACAGTAATAACTTTTAGCACGAGGTGTAGCTAATAACAATGTTGGGTACATCTTCCTTACTAGCCTAACACGCAAACATAAACATGACCTCACGGTGACCCTTAAGTGTAACATATTAGGCTTAAAGCATTTTCTTTCCCACATCACATTTATGGTTCCTAAAATATAACACACTGTGTAATACTTTTATTTTTAAAAGACTGATGGAACAGTGAAATACATTTTTAGTGTTATCAGAAAATGGCAGTTTCTAATTACTTGTTCATTTTTTGGGGAAAAAATGCTACCCAATGGCAAAACAACACAAAACTGGTTCATAATTTTTTTGGGATAAAACACAGAGAGAAATAAATCAAAGAAATCTATGAATTCTTGAAATGAGCTTCTTTTGGTGGCAGCATGATGGCGCTCAGTCATTTTAATTCTGGTTTGTTCTTTTTGTAAACCTTTGTTCACACACACACACACACACACACATATATATATATATATATATATATATTTTTTTTGCTTTTAAGTTTTGCTTTAGGACAGTTGCTATGACATGTATGACGTGGGAAAATTTAATTGGACTGAATTGAAATACAATAAGATAATGCTATGTTTCTTTTCTTTTTTTTTCTTGACCCAACTTCGACCTTTTTGAAGTGTGCTCATAGTGCAAGATTCCACAACCACTGTTTTGAAGTGAAACAACATGAACCACAGAAGATGAAAATAACAGTGACAGTTTGGATTTGGAGGAAACAAAATGAAGACAAGACAGTTCTGACGTCCAGTTAATAGCTTTAGTTTAATATCTGGCAGCAATCTGTCATGAATTTCTGACATTATGCGGAAAAGCTGGAAGTACAAAATCTGGAATTTTTCCACATCCAACAAGAAAAAAAGTGAAGCATTAAACAATAACAGTATGTTACATCAGAGCTTCACTTACAAGTTTACAGTGTTTTTTAAATTATTTTTTAAAGTGTATTTTTACCTTTCATGTTACCAATATATATATATTTATATATACATTTCACAGCAGTATAATACATAATATATCCTGCAAAGTGTTTCTTTGTAACAATATCTTTTTTTCCCCTCTGAATGTCAGGAATGTAACCATATAGAAAATGTGCAAAAGTTTGCTCGCATACAAACCCTCAAGTAAAAACATTCCTTCACCAGCATGGTTTTCACATAGTTCCGAGCTCATTTTCTGGTCCAGCGTTGTTCCTCCAGTGTCGCTTCCACGTAACGACCCTCCACTCAATCATAAGTCGGGACGCACCTGCTGGTGGCGCCGCATGGCTTTAGGACTCGGAGTAGCTGGCGTCCCGTGAGGAGCCTCGCAGGGACGGCAGGCGCTCTGCCGCTTTTGCTCTTTCTGCCAGAAACCTGTCGAACTCTGCCGAGAGCCAAAAAAAGAAAGAAAAAAAAAAAAACACGATTCATGAGTTTGAGTCATGGCTGACAGCTCTAGGTTAACTGGAGAGGAAAATAAAAAAAAAAGAATACATAGAATGTAGAGAGGGTACGTCCTGACTGGTTATTAATAATTCTAAATCCTGCTGGAAAACGCCATCTGCTGGTGAAATGCATGAAACGGAGAATGAATGGTTGGTGTCAGGTCTGTCGAAATAAATTAATCATATGATGAATTAAAACAATATCGCTAATTTCCACTTGCATGATTTATTGTTTTTCTCTTTTCTCTCTCTCTTTCTACCACAAACTGGATTACAAAAGTCTTCAGTCTGGTGCTTTGGTCTCAACTAGACCTTTTTTTGAAAGACAATTTTGTTTACAGAGACTTCATCATTTATTTTATCAGTAGTTTCTGTTGTTTTGTTTATTTATTTTCCTGTTCCTGTGTTAAAAATTCAGTAGAATTAAAAAAATGATCAATATCTGAGAATGTGTTATGCCATTAGTACCATTATATTACTGGAAAATGGTCCAAAACAACGACATTATCGTTTATCGCGATAACTTCCGGGAGAGTTTATCGTCCAGCAACGTTTGTTATCGTGACCAGGCATATTCAACATTTCTATCAATCAGAAAACAAACCAGACTGCGCCCACCGCTTTAAAAATAATAGTTTCATACATTAGTATCAGAGAATGTTTTTTCTATGTAATGGTTCCACTGGTAACCATGGCAGCCGAATAAAATGCTAGCTAGAATCAGTGAGTCATCCAGCAGGAATTAAATGTTTTAATTCTCACCTTCACTGGTCACACCCTCTGAGTCTTCATAGTCGTCGTACTGCATTGCAGAAAAAAACCCACAAAGTAAACATTTGTGTTTCATTCACCTACATTTTTTGTAGTGTTTTGTCAAAGTGCTGGCAAAATGATTCCAAATAAATCCTTTTTTTTAACTGCAGCATCATGACTATACAGTGAAAGTAAAAAAAATTCCAACCTTTAAAGGGGCGTATTATATAAAATTCACCTTTATATCACATTATACTGCTATTCCTGCAGTGTTTCTAGTGTAGTAGAAAGAGCAGAAGCTTCTTAAAGACACAGAGGCCCAATTTCAAATGGTCAGATTGTGAAGTCAAATTTCTTCTGAGTCAAGTTTGATATTTACACAGCATTTTTATAATGACTGAAGGTAATATAGGCACTTGATCGTGTCATAAAATACCATTATGTGCATGGAAAATACATAACACTGCTCCTTTAATTTGAGCATATTTATTTAGTTTGGGGAGCAAAAATAATCTCTCATTAAAATATAATTGGTTTGGCCATATGTTTTAGTTGCCAGAGGCTTTGGAGAATATTCATCTTTTGCTTCATATCAAACCAACTTGGAGAGTTAGATTGGTGAGAAAATAAAATAAAATCTGCATCATCATCATCTGGGTTTAGTGGCACAGCAGAAAAACAGAAGTCATGGGTTATTAAACTGAAGTTTCTAGACACTTTAATTTCCAGGAAATTTAATGTAAAATGCTCCAGTTGTATTTATTCCAGAGGGATTGTTATGAGCAACCACCAATTGTGCAAATGGTGGTGATTTTGTTAAAAATAAATTAAATCCTAACATGGGTTTGTTTTTCCTTGACCCTGAAGAAATATGCTCAAACTAAAACCAATAAAGACCAGCAAATACAATATCTGCTGTTTTCTAATTGTGTATGTTATTGTACAGAACTGAGCGAAACGAAATAGATTTCTAACATGACCGAAAAATCTCTCAGAAAAACCAGATAAAAGTTTCTCCAAAAGTTGGCTTGACTCAACAGTGTCTGCAGTTTTATAGATGTAGAATTTTTTTTAGAGAAGACTGTGTGTGTTTAATATTTAAGCTAAAGTAAAATAGGTGTAACACGTCAGTCGGAACATAAACTCCGTAAGATCTGGTCGCTGACCTCGTCTTCCAGCTCTAGCCATTTCTCGACGTCGTCCATGACATTGGACTGGTTGATGGGAATCTGAGGAGGAAAAGTAGAGCAAAGGGTGAGCGAAGCCGGAAGTGAAACAGCAGAATCATCATGCCACCAAACCACCCAGCACAAATTGAAAGCGAAAAGGTCAGAAGACTCAAACTGCATCACCAACCGAAGCGAGGAACGGAGAAAAACTCAAGAGGTGAGGAAAAAATGTCGACATGTCCCAAACAATGCGGTCGTGCTCAAACACCAACATGCAGACCATTGAGACTGACCTCAAAAAAAAAAAAAATGAAATAAATAAAAAAAAAATCTTCATAAACAGAAACAAAAGTCACCAACAACACATTCGAATGGCAATACAGGGAAAAAAAGCAAGCGTTTGCACGCTAGCTGTGCGTTCAGACCCACCATTCCCCTTTTAATCATCCAATCTAACTTTGGTGAAGAGCTGCGGGTCGAGGCTGGACTCTCATCCTTCACACACACACACACACACACACACACACACACACACACACAGAGAGAGTTCATTGAAAAGGAAACACTTAGAGAGGCATAACTATTCCCCCAAAACTCACCACTGTGTTCATAGCACAGGCTCTATAAACACCCCATTTAAAACCTAACTTTAAGTCTAACCTGACTTTTTTTTTTTTTTACCATTTTAAGCTGCTTTCACCTTAATGTTGACATGTGCTCAAATGTCCCATGACAGACAACAAGTTCAGTCTTGTGACTCTCAAATCTGTAGGAATCTCAAATGCCACAGTGTTTTTTTTTCTTCTTACCAATCCAGAGTTTTGTAAACTGCTGCCCTGAGCTCGAGCCGGATCGTCTGCTGTCACTTCATTCGCATCACTGAAAACAAAGTTTTGTACATTAATTAACTGCCATTAGAGTCATTTACATAAGAACGAGGCAAACTGGGTGAAACGTTCTCAGCAGAAAACGCAACTTGCCGCAAACAGGCAGAATTACCGAATTTGCTTCGTTTTTATCTGCAACTAAAGGGTCTTCCATAGTGTGCTTACAAAATTTTTCTCACATGGTCGGAGTGATGTGATTATGTGCATTAAAACAAGTTTGGATTCTTCTGGCCAAACAAATCGAGAAAGTTTCCATCTCTAAGCTGCCGCAGGATGACTATATGACTTACATGATCAATATCTGATATTTGATATTAATATTATTGCTTTAACTGATATCTGCACATGTATATTAGGGCTGAAACGATTCCTCGAATGATTCGAGTACCTCGATTACTAAAATTCCTCG
>NW_015114217.1:45608-46211 GCF_001443285.1 Poecilia latipinna | reverse complement strand
GAATATTACTGATTTGAAAAGTGTCGTCAATAAATTCAATAGTTATTTTGTTAATATAGGACCTCAATTAGTAGAAAAAATACCGACTACAAAAACTTCAACTCAGCAATATCAAATTGAGAATAATCCCAGCTCCTTATATCTCAACCCTGTACTAGAAGAAGAAATCATAAACATTGTGAATAAATGTAAAAATAAGACTTCCACTGACTGTGATGATCTGGACATGAAAACTATTAAAATAGTAATTAAAGGAATCTCTAAACCACTAACTTATATTTGCAATTTATCATTTCAAACAGGATCATTTCCCAACAAAATGAAAATAGCTAAGGTCAAACCAATGTATAAAACTGGCAACAAACACCTCTTCACTAACTACAGGCCTGTCTCTCTTCTCCCACAATTTTCTAAAATCCTGGAAAAACTCTTTAAGAAAAGACTGGAACAATTCATAGAAAAACATTCGCTACTTATCAGCAGTCAATATGGATTCAGAGCAAACCGGTCAACATCGCTGGCGGTAACTGACTTAATAGAAGAAATAACCAACGCAACAGATAGTAAGAAACTGGCAGTAGGGACAGCAAATATTAAGTCAAG
>NW_015114217.1:0-40984 GCF_001443285.1 Poecilia latipinna | reverse complement strand
ATTTGTTTACAACAGCCCTAATGTATATATACTTTTCCCTACACTTCCAGTGTTTAGCACAGTGTTCCTCAACCCTGGTCCTCACCGCCCCCCTGCTCTGCATGTTTTAGATGTGCCTCTATTCCAGAGCAGCTGATCCAAATGATTGCATGACCATCAAGTACTGCAGAAGCCTGTTAATCACCCAGAGATACAATTCAGGTGTGTGGCAGAAGGGAAATACCGAAAACATGCATGACAGGGGGGGCGGTGAGGACCAGGGTTGAGAAACACTGGTTTAGCAGAAGCCTCTCTGCTTCAGCTAACCCCATCCCTCCAGAAACACATACAAATGTGGCAACAAGATGGAAATTGATTATTGACCTAGTTTTTTTTATCTGATATGCTAAAAAATGAACACCATTGGCAGATGTTTATGCAGATATGTCATGCATCCCTAATTTTAATTTTTTGGATTTATTTCTATGCAGTGGTAGGTGCTGCTAGCTACTCCCTAAAGCAGTGGGCTAATTAAACATTTTCAAAGTTAGCAGAAACATCAAAGCACAAAACCAAAAAGACATTACTCTGTTTTTAGTGGATAAACACACTTGTGCCCACCACTGTTAGCATGCTAACAAGAAAGTTACTTGTGCTAATCTTATAGCACTAATGATAAATTAGTTCTGCTTCTGCTAACACAAAAGCGCTACAACCAATATGGTCTGGAAAAATTAATTTAGGGCAAGATAATTGGGTTAAATGTTTTCAAAGTTAGCAAAAGTGCTAAAGTGTTAAGGATTCCCCCCCTCACCCCCCACTGTTAGCCCACCACTGTTTCTTGGTATCGCAACTTGTCAACTGTATCTTCAATCTTGTTAAAATGCGCAGCAAAGTAATTGGCATTTTCACTGCTAGATTTCAGAATGTCTTGAAAATCTTAAGAGTGAAGATGAACGTCTGCTTTATGGTCACAGACACTGCTGTTTTGATGCTGCTAGCCATGCTAGCATTACCCATGTTGCTAATATAAGATGCTAAATACAATAAAAACTGTTAATTCTAAGGTCATTTTGCCTTTGTTTTAAAACGATGTCTCCCCATATACAATATAAATAAGAGAAATTCAAATTAGCTAAAATAAGTAGTAAGCAGATAAAAAAATAACGAGAAATTGGAAACAAAATACTGTTCAGTGCGTTGCTGATTTTAGCCTTTTAGAATTGATTCATTTATTTATTTTTGTTTACCTTGTTAGTTGTTGACTTGAGATGTTTATTTTCTGCGATAACATGTCATCTGATTCGCTTGTACCTGAATATGAAAAAAACAGGAAGCGTTGTAAAAAGGGGAGAGCAACAATGTCAAGGGAATTAATGGTAAAATCTTTAAATAAAATATTGAATTGAAAATGGTACAAAAACAACATGCTTCATATTTATACAGAAAAACGGCACATTAAAAATGTAACAAATATATATCGCTACACACAAGAAAAACAAATAAATCTTTGTTTTCATTAAAGCAACATATCACACTTAAACAGGTACATGAATTCAATGAGAAACAATATTTCCAAATTAAGAAATAATTGTACTGACTTGACTTAATTGATTTGTGTAATTAAAAAACATAACACGAACTTAACCAGATGATTCCCCACACCAAACACCAGGCAACGTTTTAGCAGGTACTCCAGGCGAAATATAAATGTCACTCCATAATATATGTATAAAAAAAATCACAATATTTCAGTTTCATCCCTTTATGACTCATCTTGGTAGCATTTATACTGTAGCTCTGAGCGAGTTACAGAAAGCGAGCTGCGTTAGAGGAGCAGTGAGAAATGTGGCACTCACTCAGCTTGGCCATCAGACTGTACAAACTGTCTGGCTTGGACAGACTGAGGGAGCTGTCGCTTTTAACTGAGGCCATCCCTGATTGGCTGACGGGTGAATAAAGGTCCGACAGGTTCATGTAGTTGTCGCTCTGCAAGGAATCAAAAGAAAAGTGTAAAATCCAACAGATACACGACACCAAAATGAGCGTATTGCTGCTCTTTACCTTCTGCTCTGTGCTTTGACCGTTGGTTAATCTTCTTTCAAACCTGTAGATAGCAAAACAACCAATGGGGATTAAACAGCCTTATTGAAGCGTTTTAATAATAATAATAATAATAATAATAATAATGCAGTAACCTGTGGTAGCGAGTGAAGGCAGTGTTCATTTCATCGTTGGTGGCCAGTAATTCCTCGATCAGGTTCTCCTCGTTGAGTCTGGGGATGATCTTCACGATCCTGTCTTGCATTTCCTTACATACAGTGTACAACTGCTAATGACACAACCAGACAAACCATGTGTGGGTTGGGGGGGGATTGAAGGGCCGGATGCAGCACGGAGCGCATGAAGCGCTAGATCAGTTAAGGGCACCGCAGAGTCATCAAGCGACAGGAGAGGAAGGAAATCCACAGTGACGCGGCTCGGAGCGCATTCGGCTCGGAGCGCATTCGGCTCGGAGCGCATTCGGCTCGGAGCGCATTCGGCTCGGAGACGGATCCATTTTTACCTCCAGCAGCTCCATGTCTGCCTGCTTCGCCGTGACCGGGTCCAGCTGGCTCATCATCTCCGACATGGTGGACAGGTTGGTGCGCACCACGCCCAGCTCCGTCTTCAGCATCTTCACCTGCAGCGACACGGCGAGTGAGTCGGAGAGCGCAGCGACAAGCCGAGGTGCGCTGAGAAATCAGCTGGCAACGACCAAACGAGGGATGCACCGATCCGCTTTTTTCACTTCCGATGCCGATATCGGAGGTTTGATATCGGCCGATTCCGATCCCATGCAGGGAATCAACGACTTAAAATATTTCTTTTTTTTAAACGTAGACATAAATGTACTGAATACAACAAACGCATAAACATAACACAACTTTGATTTGTTCAGTCAGTGAAACTAGGAGTAGAAGAGCCAATGTAAAATTAATAAGAAAGAAACTGAAACTGAGAAAAACAATAGACTGGTAAAACATAAAAAAAATAAACTGCTACGAACTTTGTTTCCAATGTGTAATTAGGAATTCTAAATATAATGTAAAATAAATAATAAAGTTTGACGTGGCTCAGAGCACAAAGCATAGAATTAGACTGAATTGCCACAATCCCCAATCTAGAAACTTTTGTTTTGATAACAGGATGATACAGATATTAATATCGGATCAGTGCATCTCTGCACTAAAAGGTTGAAAACAACTAATTTCTTTTCTGAGCAATAAATCCACTGTAGCTAAGCACTACATTACTTTACAGCCACACTTTTCAGTGTGGAAGTAGAAACTGTAGGAAGAAGAATCAGAGTTCGTTGTTTTCCAAGTGTTAGCGAGGTGACTAAACAGGAAGTGAGGCTGGTCCTTTTAACTCGGGGTGAGATTTCAGGAGTGAACAGGAAGCTGGACGTCTTAAAGTTTTCCTTTTCAAAAACGGTATCCACCGTAGATTACGCTGGATTAGGACGTGTTGGAAGTTTTGGAAATCTCTGATCTTAATATGAAAGTAAAGTAAATCCACAGATATTAGTGCTAATTGTGCTGATCATGCTAATTTGCTACAGCAGATTAAAATGTCACATCTGTGATCACGTTGTCTTTGTTTTGAAACAGCAGAGGAATGGTGCTTATCTGCAGAGCTCTGTAACACACACTGCTCACACATGTGCACAGTGTGACGTCGCCTCTGCTCTCACTGTAATTCAATAATGATCTGTCAAGGTGGAGTTTCAGAAGGAGTAGGAGGTTTTAAAGAGAAAGAAGCGCAATTTCAAGGCGTTAAATGAGGAAGTCAAATTACTTTTAAGTCATATTTAACTGAAGTTAACATAGCTACTTTGTTATGCTAGAAAATGGCAGGAAAACACAAAATACTGTCCCTTTAAAAAGATACATTTTCTATGTTTTTGTTTAAAACCCCTAAATAGAAATTAGCTAATTAGCTAAAACTTATTGGAAGGTCAGAGCTTCACAAAACTAGTGGTCCGATATCAGCCACAAACACTCCTGCTGGTTGAGTGACTCAACTCTTAGTGAAAGGAAGGATGAAGGTTAAAGGCCAAAGTAAGAAATAGAAATAATAAGCAATTGTTAAGCCACCATAGCGCCACCTTCCTAAAATAATGTATTTTTTTTTGCCAAATTTTATTTGGCAAACTTTTTTTTTGCCAAATTTTAGAAGAAAAAAAAAAGACTTGGGCTATTTTTTTAGGAAGGTGACGACAGAGAAACTGAAATTGTCAGAGCGCGGTGACAGTCAGCTGTTGACTTCTGGCTGCATCACCTGGCTGGGAGTGAAGGCACCGGTTCCCTCCAGGGCCAGTCTGAGCTCAGAGGTGTGAGTGGGGATGAGAGGAGGTTTAGTGGACAGGCGCACAGCAGACAGAGCAGTAACAGCAGGCCCGTTCCCAGGTAAAGTCTGCCACACGCAGAGGCAGTGAGAAGACAAGAGATAAGGAAATGAGCAAAAGACAAGAGGAGGCGGATCGGAAAGCACAGCAACGGCGCCTTGCACCTTCTTCAGAGGCTGAGCCGACGGGTAGCCGTCGAGCTGAGCCGCCGGGAACTCCAGTCCCTTCCGCCGCAGGTCTTCGTACACCGACACCACGCCCGTCAGGTCGGGCGAGCTGCGGAATGCGTCGGCCCACGCCTTGTTGAGAGAAGAAACCACAAGTTACTCAGGGGCGATGACGCGAATAAAACCAGGTCCAGCAGGTGGGGCTCTTTGTTTCACCTCAGCCCCACCTGCAGAGCCTGGCACCTAAAAATGCTGTTCCACTAACCGCGGCACCAGTTCAACATATTTTACTGAAGTAAAAGTAAAAAGTAGCTGTCCAAGAAATTACTCAAGTGAGTGATTTTGTTGTTTTGTAATGATTTTCATATTAGTCATTAAAACAACAAAATTTTCAGATACTGTAAGTTTATATTTTGACAAACCAAATAATGTCAGACATCAAAATATAAAGTTCTGTGGAAATTTTGGCATTTTAAGGACCAAAATGATTTAAACAAATTGACTACAAGGTAACAAAATCATCTCTTTTTTTTAACCACAAATTCACCAGACACAGATACGCAACTAAAGGCTTTTGTTAGTTTTATATTGAAAGAAACTGATCAGGATTTTTTCCCCCCTCATTTTGTTGTTTTGTAATTCTCTTATTTAGATGAATAATTTTCTTTTTTATTCCTTAACACACCAAAATCTGCTCATAATTTTATATTTTAACAAACTGAATGACGTCAGGCATCAAAACAAAGTTATGTGGAAAAGTTGGTATTTTAAGGACTGAAATTAAAATAATTCATCTAAATAACATCATTACAACAAAAATAATCTCCCTTTTTTTGTTTTACCACAAATTCACCAAACAAAGACACACACCTAAAATTTTTATAAAAATTTTAATTTAAAAAGAAATTCATTTGGAATATTTTTTCCCCTGATTTCTGTNATTTTGTAANTCTCTTATTAAGATGAATTGTTTTATTTTTGATTCCGTAAGACACTAACACACAACCTTACATTTTGACAAACCAAATGACGTCACACATCGTCATTTGTTAACATAAAGTCACGTGGAAATTTAAGGATATGAAAATAATTCATCTAAATAACATGATTACAAGAAAAAAAAACAAATTCAGGCGAAAGAAAAAAAAATTTCAAGATTAGTTTCTTTCAAAATAAAACTTCCAGAAATTAGCGACACTTCGCAATAAAGTCACTAAAGTAAAAGCAAAGCGTAAACGCTCTCTAAACGAAAATACTTCCCAAAAAGTTACCCAAGTAAATGTAACCAGTTAGTACCGAACTCGGCCCACCTGTATGATGCCGAGGACTCGGTCATGAACGATCTGTGGCGGGTTGTTCCTGGGGATGATGGCGCGCACCAGAACGCCCTCAATGAAGTCGCGTGTCGTCACCAAAATGTGAAATCTGTAGCCGCAGTTCTTCACACACATCTCAAGGACCTGCGGTCGGAAAGAGGATGAAGAGGAAATCTATCAGAAAAAACACCAAAGGAAACCAAGTTGTTTAAATCCCAAGATTTCACACGACGACAAACAGAACCGACGCTCACAGTAAGAGCCAGCATGATCTCCTTGAAGTTCTTGTTCGCCACAATCCGTTTCTTTATGGCTCTGACTGCGTCTCTGGGCCTGGGAGTCAGAGAGGTGGCAACAGTTAGACGCATGTAAGCTCGAGGGAAGGGCATGTTTCTGATCATGACAGATAGCACACACACACACACACACACACACACGGATACACACCCTTCCTCTGAGCTGTTGGTTATGTCACAGATTTCCATATTGAGTTCCCAGTCTTCAGATGGTAAACTGGAGTTAGTGGCACGCTCTGTAAAACCCCCCCAAAAAGTCAAGAGACGTCAAACAGTTTGCTAATGCTAATGCCAACAAATACGACGTTTATCCATATTTATGCATCACATTTTTTATTATACCATTAGCAGCTGGTCTTTTTTTGTTTTTTAATTCTTTAGCTTAAACATTTAGCTACAGTTCTGGACATTTGGAAATTAGAAACTGTATATTAGCGATGCACCGACAGGAAAATTAGTTAGGGAAAATACTTTAATTTTATAATTACATCATAAAATGAATTCTCTTCAAAGGGGTTGCACTGAAACGTACTGAAATGAAAGGATAAAAATACTAAAATGAAAAGAAACGGCAACGTAGCATCAAGCTAGGTATTCAGTAATACTTTGTGTATAAGCTGCATGGTGTGGTTTACTTCAGGAGGCGAGCGCCATTGTGGAGACGCACATCTTCATTATGTGGGGATATTTTTAGCTCCTGCATGGCTGCCTGGATGAAGGATAAACGATTTCCTGTTTGACCCAAAAAACCTGGAAGAATCATTTACAGCTCCGAAGAGACGGGCTGGATCAGATAAGACTGATGAACACTGATGACCACAGGAAACTTAAATGTGCGCAGCTATGTGAACATTTCATTTTGGTACTTTAATAGCAGCACGCTCCTAGATACCTAGCACAAACAAACAACAACAACAAAAAAAACAGTAAAAACTAACGCAAATAATGTGGAAACATGAGTTTGTAAATTTCCTTTTTTGGGGGTGACAATAGAATAGAACAGTCCTTTGTTTATCCCTCTGATGGGAAATTCCCAGTATAGTAGCATGATTGATAGATAAATTGAGAGTGGGGGTTTTTCTAGACCAATTTTGCCAGGAAGGGGTTTCAGGGTGGGGCCAGTGTTTCCTCACTGGGGCACAGAACAAAAGAATAAAAAATACATAAATAAAAAAAGGGGCAGTATTTCATTGTTTAATATTTTAAATCAGCCACATTTTGCAGGTTGCAGACACCAGATATAGAGATGAAAACTGTGATCCTATCACAATTAGAGATGCAACGATCCAATATTAATATCTGTATCGATGATGTTGAAAAAAATTTCTAGATTGGGTATTGGTGACATGTGCCAAATCCATAAAGGCAGATCTATAAAGTCTAATTCTATGCTTTGTGCTCTAATTTCACTGTCTGATCCAATTGAAAAAAGGTTTATTGCAGTTTATTTTTTTAAATTGTTCACCAAGATAGAAAAAAAACCAATAGTTTGTCTATCAGTTTCAGTTTCATTACTATTTATCTTACACTGGCTGTTATACTCCTGATTGAACTGACTGGACAAATTAAAGTTGTGTTGTTTTTACGTTTTACCAAGCTTGTTGAAGCTACTTGTGTATTTAAGTGTGCCGTCCTGGCGCAGAATTATCAAATAAATTTGTAATTCAGTACATTTATGTCTGTGTTTGAAAAAAAAGAAAAGTTTGATGTGAGTTCAGCAGACGGATTGGTACCTAACCCTCAAATATCGGTACTGGTATCGGAAGTGAAAAAAGTGGATCGGTGCATCGCTGATCCGAAAACAGCTGACGGTAAAAGTGATTATTTTAATTTATTGTTAAAAAATAGCTACAAGGGTAAAAGTTGAAATTGGTCAAAAGCAGCAATAGTTACACAAATAGAAGCACACTGGTACACCCGTTAAGAACAACAACAATAACATTTTCATAAACAATTGAAAGAAATCCACGATATAAGAAACGTAAAACCCCGGAAGTTGACACATTTTACAGAAAGATGAAAACAAACAACATGCTAATAAAGTCTTAGCATGTTGTTTAGACGGAAAAAACTCATCTGTTTACCCTTAGCATTGTTTACAGGCATTACATTAGAAAATGTCAATATGGGTGTATGCGCTTCCTGGTTCCCAAGGTTACCGCTGTCTCTTTTAATAAATGAAAACGAGCTCCTTAATCGTTGATATTAGAGCAAAAAATAAAAATAGTAATAAAGATATTTGAAGCAGTCAGTTTGCGAATACTAGTGAGTTAGTGGCACAGAAAAGCCAGTGTGATGTTAATGTGCTGCAGCCTGCTCTCATTTGGGTCAGATGGGGTGGGTGGGGGTGGGATGTCCGGCTCAGCTCGGTGCAGGTTAAAAACGGAGCCAACGGGGACCGATCGGTCTCCCAACACCTCCCCCGCCTAATCATTGTCTTCTCAGGGCGTCAATCACGCCGTAAGCCGCTGCGCCTCCATCTGTTTTCATGCGTTTAAGTTGTTGTTTCCCCCTCCATGGTGAAACGCACCATGTCTTGGAATAAAATAAAAATAAATAAATAAATAAATAGAAAACAGGTTGCAGAACGGAGTAAATGGCAGCTCGGTGGAGCCTGGGCGGAACGTTTGAGCAAAGCCAGTGATCGCGTTAAAGCGCTTTAATTTTTTATTTTCCTTCTCTGTTTTTTCTTGCGTTCGTTGAGAGCTCACCGATTAGCTGGCCCACCGGCGAGCTGAACGGATTCCCCAGCAGAAACTCCATGATGGTGGACGGTGAGACGGTCCAGCGAAGCGCCGACGTCCCCGGGCCCCCGCTGCTGCTGCTGCTGCCGCTGCTGCTGCTGCTGCTTTCTCCAAAGTGGAGCACCGAGTGCGTCAGACTTTAAAGGGAAAGCAGCCTGCTACTTATCAGATGCTCGCTGTTACAAGGTCGGTACGGTGTAACTGCGCCCCGCGGCGGCTGCTTGGATGTCTGCTCCATAAAAGAAAAGAAAAGAAAGAAATAACAGAAGAGAATATTTGCATTTACATTAGCATATAGTAACTGTCCGAGCTTACAGTTACTGTATGCTAACAGTTTGCAGTTAGGTATGTATATATATGGTATACATACGTAACAGTATACCGTATGCTAACATACAGTATACTGTTTTCTAACTGTATAAAAAAACTCTGAGGATCATTTTCAGATCCTCGCAACCGAAAGAAAGGGAAAAAAAAATAGAAAAGAAACTATTTATTAAAAAATGTAATGTTGTAGTGCGTAGAACATGAAGTATTGGACTATACCTAAGAAAAAAAATGTATCCATACTTTCTGAAAACTACCTCCCATTTTACAGTCGACGGAGTATTAGGGGGCCACGCGAAACAATTTTTAAAAAATACATTTACGAGATTAAATTCATAATATTACGATAATAAAATCGAAATAATACGAGAAAACCAAAAATAATAACAGTTCGAGATTAAAGTCATAATGTGAAAATAAAGTTGTATTATTACTTTTCTCTCGTAGTACTATTTCATTGTTGGATATAGGACCTTATTCCCGTAATTTTCTTTAATTTGTATTTTCCTTTCGTGGCCCTAAAACTTGTATAATCGTATAGTGGAAGTGGTTTTCAGAAAGTGTGAACTGCGTTTTCATTCAGTCCCCGTGGTGGAAATTTTGTACGTTTTTTTTTTTCCTGTGCAAAATAAGTTGCCAGATATTGTGACACTCTGCCCTTGTCACGTGTGTTATACAACTTTGAATTAATCGTGATTTAGTCACGATGGAGGGAGCTGCTGAAGAAACTGTTTTACTTTTGCCCCTTTTCCACCGGCTCTACTCGGCCGGCTCGGCTCGGCTCGCTTTAAATGCAGTCGTCAGGTCGGACAGAATTGATTTTTAATCAGAATTATGATTTTCTGGAATGTCTCACTTTAGTGTGTTTTGGGGGATTGTTTCACTTTGGTAAAATGTGCCCCAAATAAAGAAATAAAAGAAATGAAGAACTTTCCAAATGAAAAAGCGAAAATTTACCTGAGGCAAAGTTTATCGCTCACTCAAACCGGTGGGGGACAAACGAGAAACGAGTGAGCAGAATATTCCAGATTGAAATGTTTTTGAATATTCAACATCAGGTTAACGCCATAAATCATTTCAGTCTGTAAAACCCAAACATGGACGGCGCTGGTGTCAGAATGACTGCGTCGTTACGGAGAAGAACTGCTGGGTTTGTTGTTTCATCCTACCGAGTGTAGCTATGACTCAGAAACGGTGACTCACTCTTACTGCCGATACACTTCACTGACATCACCAGCAGGTGACGCAGTTGTCCACGTTTAGGAGACCTGTTCATGGCACGTGCATCATTTCTTACTAATAAACTAAATGAAATTATTCACATTTTATTGTGACAAAAAGAATACTCTGGGATCTTTAGTCAGATTATCGTGGAAAAATTACAGAGATAAACTTCTGTGTGGCGGACTGAGGCCGCACTAACCTGTATTGAAGCTGCTGTATGTAACAAAAGATATATATTTTTTACAGATTTATTGAAAAGGTCGTGACAGTATGGTATGAGACAGAAAATCTGAAAAAAATCGAGCTCCTTTGCTTTCTCCCAGTGCTAACTAGAAACAACCAATCAGGGTCAGGAGGCGGGTCTTAGTGCTGTCCATCGTCCTTATGCTTACATACAGCTTCCCCCTTGCTCTCTGCTATCCTGCAGCTTCTTCCTCATAGCAGTGTGTGAATGCTAAGGCTAGTTAGCATGTCCACCACTGACAGAGGATGAACGATTTTCCTGTAATGGTAAATTGTTTCTCCGCCAGAAGCACATTTAGCAGCGAGTACATGAGGTGATTGGCAGCGCTAAGACACTCCTTCTGGTTCTGATTGGTTGTTTTTGATCAGGTCGAATCAGAAGCTATGCTAATCATTTGGAGAGATGTAGAAACTCGGGGGAATAGGTAGAGGAGACTAATCTTTTGACAGATTATTCTATTCTATTCTATTCTATTCTATTCTATTCTATTCTAACAAAGTTGGAACCGTCAACCCAGGGCTACGTTCAGGAACAAACTGTGTCCTCTCTTGCTTCCCATTAGCATGGTCAGACTGTATAACCATCTGTTTAGCACCTGTCATGACGAAAGAACAACAAAACACACTTATGAAGGGGGGAACGGGGGGGGGGAGAAAGGAGGAACTTTGCAGACTGAAAGAAGGAGAGTCTCTTAGAAAGATTTTTCTCGATGTCCCAGCTTGTGGAGCAATTAAGCCGTAACTCGTCAGCATGAGTCACCGGTAGGTCAGAGGGGCGACAGAGCCGGGGTCGGAGCTGAAACCATCTGTTCTCATCCTCAGCAGCGACACTCCCAGCTAACACCTCCCCATCCTGTCGTCATGGTAGTAAAGATGTAGGACCAGAGTGGATGTTTTTACTTGTTTCTTTTTATCTTTCTACAAACACATTCAACATATTTTAATTGGATTTTTGGATGATAAGCCACTAACTGTGGCACATTTGTCACATAGTCAGAAGGGATAGTTTTCAATCTTTTAAGATAAAAATCTCAAAAGTTTTAGTTCTAGTTTTATTTAATCTCCTTCTTTAAAGGCACAGTGTTGCGCAACATCAACTTTTGAGCTTAACATCATGTTATAATCATGTTATTTCCTCATCAGAAAAACATACCTGGAGTGTTGCTTTGATTCTTTCATGCATGTTTGAGAAATCCTTGAATCTCCATGGCAACCCACTCAGCTCCTTCAGACTAGCCAGCAGCTATTAGCAAACACCTGGTGGAACTGAGCTTATTATAGGAGCCACTTCTCAATGCAGTGCTGGTAAAAACATTGTTTTTGGGTTAGTAGAGGAGACATGTTGTGATTCCAATTTTTCCATCCAGGTATTTTTGATGTTTGTGTTGTTGGCAACAAGAACAGGATCCGGGACCACAATAAATCAATCGTAGGGCAACAAACGGACTCTGTGCCGCACTCTGGAAACCCCCCTATGTTGTAAAAACGATGCGCAGATGTTAATTTTGGGTTCATCACCGTGCTTGAATTTCATTTAAACCATCACTTGATCTTTGGAAAAACAAAGACTAGGGCACATTTACACAAATAAATTAAATTATAAACAGCTACAGAGTTGGTTCTTATAATTTGATATTCACTCGACAGAAATTAAGATTGGCAAGAGTGTTTTCCTCTCTCAAGGGATCTACACTTACTCCATCTGATACATCACAGATTGCATAATTAAACCGCCAGAACAGCCATAATCAAATCCAATCACTTTAACTGGAAAGAGAGATGATTAGTAATGAAGCCAATCAGCATCACTTATGCTAACGAGATTGTGTGAAGGAAGCAATTTATAGAAACCAACTGTAGACCATATATACAGAAATGTTCAAAGGTATTAAAAAACAAACTCTTCAACTTTTTCACATCGTGTGAGGTTACAACCACTGAATTTATTTAATTTTATGCTACAGACAGTTTGTTCTGAGTTATTTAGGTGATTAGAAGCCAACGCTCTGGTCAGATGAGAGCAACATGTAGATTGGCAAGTGTAACCCACAGCTGCCATTGATTCATAATAACATATTTTGTGTGTATTTGCTTGATGATTTTGATGATGGCATTTGACAAAATGTAACAATGTAACATTAATTGGTACATTTTGTCAGCGTAGTGCTTGTTTCACAACTGGTTGCTGAAATGTGCTACACAATTAAACTTGACTTTTCAAATAATTGAGTGTTGTTGATTTTCCTAAAAATCCCCCAAAAATATTAATACAATACACCTGATGTGGATCTAAGAGTTTTATATAAAGTAAAATGTTTGCAAAATACACATTGATTTAAAAAATAAAATAAAATCTTTGACGCCCCTCAATTCTCCTCTCAAAAATGGCACCCTGGGCTACTGCCCAATTGTGAACATTTTCTGAAATCTGGTCCAATTTCCATCCAATTTGACTGAACTTGTGTTAGTTTGTCAACTCCAATTGCAGGAAAAAGTTGCTGAAAACAAACGCACACCACACTTTTCACATTTTATGTGTACAAACATTCAAAAGCCACATGTCACAATCATGTTCGACGTTTTGTTTTTCTGTCCATGAAACTCCAATGTGGCAGTGATGCAGTAAACGCTTAAGTGGATTGAACACTTAAAGAATCATTTGTCATTAAAGGAAACCCACAGAATGGATACGTAAAAACACTGAGGAGTCCCATTTGTGTTCACACACGCACGCACACAGACACACACACACACACACACACACACACACACACACGCAGCTTTTCACTCCTTCACATGACGGAGCAGGTGAAGCCACAGCAGTCTTTTAGCAGCGTCAGTCCGGCTTTCGTGAGAAATGGACTGGATGTCCGCTGGGACTGTGATGCAACCCTTCGATCTCGCGGAGCACCTGAACGAGGCAAAAGAACGGAAAATAGTTATTACCCATGAAATCTGAACTTCTATATTCATAGGATGTAACTTCCTGTAGAGCTGCATGATATCAGAGAAAGACGCAATGAGTGGGAAAACAATGTATTAAAAGTTTTTATGTCAAAATGTTTATTTTCTTGTTGATCAAATGCAACTTTTTCAGTGTATTAATGGATCCTGTTAAGTCACGTTGTAAAATTCACATCTTCACATAGCAGTGGTATTCAGTGACTTGTTTAACTCACCTTTTTTGGCCAAAGAATTGGGAAATTTGGACTCCAGGAAAGTTGCCATCTCCTTGTCTTCCTCTCTTTCCCTGAAGAAGACAATATGGACCTCACTGTTCTACGACATGGTTTTAATGCTTTATTTCATGCACCGGTAAACTAAGACCACAGACCAGACCGGCAAATCAATTCCGTGAATGCTGAATCAGGACAGCTCTTTTCTCATTTTGCATTTTTATATCTGCTGTAAATACTCACCACGCAGCCTATGAAGCGTCCCAGCTGACACTCCAGTTTGGGAAAATTGAAATGTCACTCAGTTATTTATTTACACCAGGTGAAATCTTATCAGGGCTGAAAGCTAATTTAATCCCTCTAAACAAACAAATAGCAAACAAAGGGTCAAAACTTACACAACACAAAAGTGCACTGTTTGACATTTGTATTCTGAAATGTTAGATTTTATGAAAAAGTTTATACTTCTTTTGCAAGACCATATTGCAGATTTTTACTTAATGCAGACGATTTAGCCTTTTTACATGAAATTCGGCCCTCCACAACAATTAATATAAAACTAAGTTAGGGATAAAATTGCTCGTTCTTAAAAAAAATGGATCATTTGAACAGCTCTTCCCCCGTCAAAGAGCCTTAAGTCCAATCATTATCTTGTTAGACATGTAAGATTGTGTGTCATCAGCATAGTAGAGCTGGGGAAACATGTTGACGTTGAATAAAAAAGGCACAAGAATGAAACCTTGAGGAACCCCACATGTGAATTTCAAATTCAATGTCAAAGTCATTTTCAAAAATACTTTTTGTTTGTTTGTTTGTTTTTAAGTATTTTTGAATTTGAATTTGAAACTCACTGGTGGGGTTCCTCAAGGTTTCGTTCTCGGGCCACTTTTATTCGACGTCAACATGTTTTCCCTCGCTCAGAGTTTCCTCTCTTTGAGCCGTTTTGTTTTTGAATTTTGTTTTCTCAGATACTATGTTTATTTAATACAAAGTGATACATAATAGATCAACTCTGCAAAATATAATTTATCACAGCACCAAATAATAATAATAATAATAATAATAATAATAATAGTAATAAATCTCACCTTCTTTTGGAAAAATGAAGATTTCGACCTATCATTTTTACGATGCAGATCATAAAATACTTTAGCAAGAGAAGTTAGAGGATCTGGCTAATAAGGAATGAAGTGAATGAACACAATACAAAAGAATAGCTTTGAAGAGAGGGGAAACAAAAGTAAAGTAGGTATTTTACACCGTGAAAAAGTAGTTTATATCAAACATTTCACTACATTTTCTGATAGATTCTGTCACCAAGAGAGTGATCCAAAATGAGCCAAGATACTAAAAACTTAACGTTAGTGAAATCACCTATCTAAATTAAACATCTTCCTCTGTCAACTGTGATCTTCTGCTTTCATACTGGAGCTTTTCCTGTCTGTAAGCTCAAAGTGCTGTTGGTTCGTTAGCCTCACCTGAGCCGTTCAAACTCCACGTCGTCCACCAGGAAGTCTCTGGTCTCCACCAGCTTGTTTATCTGCTTCAGCAGTTCCTCTTCCTTCTCTCCGTCTTCTGTGGACCTGTCTTTGTCTGTTTAACAGTCACAAGACGGGCTTCATCATCCCACACAGTCCCAGGTATTCAAATGAAAACTGCAGATGATTTGGGATTAGCTTGTAAATAAAAAGAAATTTGTTTTATTTAGATATTTTCCACTACCGTTTGAAATAGTTTACCGTCCCTGTTTCAAAATCTTACTAATATCATCTGGTTAGATGGATCACAAAAGGCACCGTCGATTAGTGATGTAGATCATGTTGAAATAGCAAAGATTTTTTCATTAAAAAAACAATACTTTTAGAGCTATCTAAAGGCCTAACTCGAAACCTAAGGAATTTCTTTAGTGGTCTGAAACATTTGAATCACAAAACGTAAGGAAATCTGAACTCAAGTGAAATGAAAAAAATAAATTTGACTCGAATTCAAAACAATCCTATGTGTGGAACGCGCTTAAGCACTCACACACTTTCCAAATGTGTGTGAGTCCACATTTTGAAAGTGTGTACTCACTTTGCTTACAGCGACAGAAATTCGTAAGAGATTAGAAAATCAAAAACTCTATTAGCTGGAAGCCTTTTGTGAAAAAGATGTGAGTGGGTTGGCGAGAATGTGTGACATTACTCCACAAAGAAAGAGATTTTTAAAAAGACAACATATTTTTCAATTTACCTGGAGTTGTGACAATTTTCTGCAGCTCCTGTTTCAGCCTTGTAATTTCTTTACAGAGCTGAATGTCATCCATCCTGAGCCAAAAACAAAAAATTAAAAGATAACCATGTTAGACATGAGCAGAAAAGTGTTTACTACTACTGTATTACTTGCTATATTTTTCTGCTGTTGGTTAAATTCTGTTTTCAACATGTGATTTAAAACTGTAATGCTAAGCTAGCATTACAGCTAAGCTACAGAAGCTAGCTGCTGTAGTGAAGTGCTTCTTTTATCAATATGTTCTTTTTAGTTTTAGACCGCCTTTCGTTTTTGTAAGACACTGACTATAATGTTCTAAAATGAATCCTACCCTGGTGGAACATCGTCTACGTAAAGCTAAACGCTGCGTAGCGTCAAAGTATTTTTGCTAACAGCTCAGAAGATACCACAGGCTAACGCTAACCTCTACTTCAAGACACACGAGCTGAGTTTGATTAATGCTGCTTACATAAAATAACGCCACCGGTCAGACTTTATTCCAAGATTGTTTTAGTGTCAAAACAACTGCCGTATTTTTATATACTTTTTATTCACTTTTGTCAAGCTAGCAGTTTGGAGTGGGCAATATGGACTTAGACTTTTATTATGATGTGTAGGATAATAAAAAACTTGTATTACTTATTTTTTATGTAATTGCATGGCACCACAGTCAAACGTGAATGCTGCTCCTGAAAAATGTTTGTATTTTGATATAAGCTCCTTCAGGACGTCACATACTTAAAGAAGTGTGATTTATATCCCTAAGCTACACATGTAGATTTAATCATATTTTTGAACTGACTAATATTTATGGATGGGCTTGTGGAATACAGAGGAGAACATAGCAAAAATAACATTTTAGTAAATTTTTTTGAACATTAGCTGAAATTTTTTGTAACAATTATAAATCAAAATTCTTATCATGACAAGAAAGTTTTGACGATAAATGATAAACAATACAATAAATACCCGCCCCTAGTTGCAACAAATACAACTAAGAATTGCGATACATTTTTTAAGCAGGAATAGAAGATGGATGGATGAATATTACCAAACCTCCAAATTTTCCTATTAGGTAAGCAATTGTAAACTGTTTAAAATTGCTTTTAAACAGGGCAGTAACCCTCCCTCTATCAACATCGGTATCAATTTGACTGTAGGAAACAACAAGAAGGAACAATTTTGAGACAGTTACTTAACTTTGGTAAGCAAAGTAAAAAGATTTTTCCCTGACAACCAACTGTTTTACACAAACACTTCACCATGTGAGTTACATAGCACAGAAATGTTCCTGCAAAAACCAAAATCATAGAGGAAAAAACAAAGAGAGGTGCATTGTCAGTTTGTCTCAATCACATTGTGCCTCCATTACACCGACTCCAACATGTTTCCTCATCATTAACCGCCTCCAACCCCCTCTCCCTGTTGCAAAGTGTCAAAAATAATGAGGTCTCTGCAGAAAACGAGCAAAATAATTAAAAACAATGAGAGGGTTCTGGCAGCTTGCTACAGTTTTAATAATGCCTGTGGTCTATTTTGCTGTCGTGCACATGGCTGCTTGTGGCGCTTCACGACTTCTTCCCAAAGGACAGCAAAGACCATCCTGGGGTAATCAGAGGATTTTAAACACAAGGTTTTGCTGTGCTTGAGGCAGCAAAGGAATAATAACTAGATCATGAAATGATGCCAGAGACATGTTTTGTCCGTCAAGCCAATATCTTTAACAGGGGTCAAGTTAAAGCAGATTTTGCCTCCATTTCTCTCAAAATGAGCTTGAACAGCTCAATGTATTCTTTCAGATTAATAATGAGAGCAAGGGCGATTTTTACTTAAATTATTTGTCTGTAGCTGAGTTTCCACTACAAATGTGCACAAAACGTTGACGATATTTTTGCTAATGTTGAAAAAACTCAATTTCACAATTAGGGACAAATTGTGAACAAACTTAGTCACATGTGAATAAGTTTGTTCACGCAGTAAGTCACTAAAAAACATGCTGAATGAAAAATAAAGTCATTTTATGTTTATTGATGAGGGAGATGAATGCAAAACATTTTCATATTTTGTCATGTTGGAACAAATTTCACTGCTTTTTGGGGGGGGGGATTTACATAAAACGAAAACATTTTACATGTATCTTAGCTCTGATTCTCTTCGTACGAGGATCTCACGTATCCGCTCAATCTTGAACAGCTCCCCTTCGATGTCCTCCACTGTGACCGTAGAGTCGGCCATCGAGATGACATTTTCCGCTGAAAGGCAGGAAAAAAACACAACACGAAATTAATCAACAAGAAGAAAAATCAAAAGATGAGGAGTTTTAAACTTTGAGAAAAGTGTTAGTGTCTCGAGGGCTGGAAATAATCAGGTCTGACTGCATTTCTCTCAGATTACATCATTTTATGCTAGTGCTATTCTGTGTGTTGGTTGCTCAAATCCCTCAGCTGCAACAAGAGAATGAATAAAATGTACAGTTTTGTTTTTCAGTTATAAATTAGCCTTTTTAGATACAAAACTTCATAACTATAACCATGACAGTGTCTGGATGTGATTTATTCAGCAGTGTCATGATTTCCTTAAGTGGGTGTGGCTTACAAAATAATGAGGAGAAAAACTTTAAACCAACCTTTGAAGGTTGAAAAACAATCTCTAAATGTCATCTGTTTGTTCTAATAATGAGTATAAATTTTCAGGAAATATTTCTTACAAGTGCTAAACAGTTGTTATTATTGATGCTGTGCTGAGTCCAAAAGTCTATTGATACTAAGGGTACTTGCACCGGTTCGAAATCGGAAAATGTTGTTATATTTTCCAGCTGGTGCGTTTCACTTTCGCACTGTCAAAACGCCTGTGGGGGGCGTTGCACCAAGAACCACTGAAGGAAACGACACGAAAAGCTCAGAAGAAGAAGAAGACGCTTAGCACAACATCCTTCTTCAAAAAATCTAAACAAAAACGGAGTGGCGTCAATTTTAGTGGCTGTAAGATTTCTTTTTTGTCTTTGGCAAAAAACACAACGAGCCTTTCCTCCCGCGAGCGGTAGACTCGCGCGTTTCTTTTTGGTTGTTTTTACCCAGAATGCCCTGCGTTCGAATCCGTTTCTCTCAACTTTTGGTGGGCTTTTGTTTTTGTGTACTTTTCTTGCAGAAAAAAAAAGTAAAAAAAAACAACAACAAAAAAACATAGATAAAGTAAATGTATTTTTTTCTAAATATCACTGAAGAACAGCACCGCCCCTTTCTGCAGCCTCCTACTCCTCACCGGCTGCGATGAGTCATCCATCTTTCAGAGCTCAGATTGGCCTCTAATTACATGACCTTGTGTGAAAAGGCATAACCATTACACTGACAGGCTGTGAATAACACACACACACACACACACACACACACACACGCTGAGCAAATCATTAGATACCATATTGCTTAATTTAACTTGTGTGCTTTCCCTCCTTTTACTCAAAAACTTTACCTTCAACATTGTGGCCAATGTTACAATTTTACATACATGGGGAACTTCTATTTATTTATATATTCTTTAGAAATCCTCATTTTTGGCATGACAAAACAAAACAAAAACAAACAGCCAAACAAAAGATATTAGTGGCACGTGTAATGTTTAATATAATAGTTCATTTCTGATATTTGCTACTTCATTTTGGTAAGAAAGTCTTACCTAAACATTTTAGTTAGTATTCATATAAAGTAAAGACAACACTTCAGAGCAAAAACATCTCAAGTCTCCCCATTTGTCTCTTTCTCCCCCTTTCTTCAAGAAATTCAAAAGCTATAAAGCCACCAAACATGTTTTTATATGATTTACTGCAGGCTAAAATAAGCAGTTATTCTAAGCCATAAGAGAGTAAAGTACCATTGATCCAATCCTGTAATCAGCACAAAACTGAATTGGAAAAAACCCTTAAAACCCTCAATGTTTAGAATCAAAGCTGCCAGTTAAATATAATTATTATATGATGGATAATATTAGTAAATGTTAGCAATTTTTAAAAATAATAAAACCCGACCTTTAGATGTTCTCCTCAATAAGAATAAAATTATTTTCCAGAATTTACTTTTATATTAATAATAATACTCAATAAGCCAATAAAGTTTTTCAGACAGTGTAGCACGTTAAGTGACTCAAAACTCTTGCTCCCTTAATTTAAGTATGTAAACAATAAACAAATAAAAATACATGTGCATAAATAAAAAGGATTCCAGTCAGATAAACTCACTTTGTTTCTCCGTCGCTCCGTACTGTTCAGAGGATCGTCTTTCTTTTTCCATGTTTGTAAAATAAATGGCGTCTTTTCCCGAGGCTGCAGAGTAGATTCAAGCGTGAAGTCGGTGAAGTGTTATAAAACACAAATCAACAGACTCCATGCAGTGTTGGAAGAAAATGAGCGCGGAGCGGAAAGCAGATGATGAATCCAGTCAGCGCTCAGCCTCACAGGGAAATTATCTGTTCTCAGAGGCGCCACCTACTGGTACAAAGTCGGAAGTTTTCCCACAATCCATAATGCTTCACAACTCACCTTTCCAGGGACTGTAAACGACCAGCCATCTGCTTCTTGTACCACTCTGTGTTTTACATCATCACCTGACTGAATACAGCTTTCAACAGCATGCTGGAAATGGCATCACCAGTCCTCCAGGTGGAGCGAAGCAAAAATGAACCTGCATGCAGTGGAACAAACAGGTTATATACACTGTACAGGCAGGAGCCCAACTGCTTATCAGGACTTTTCCAGCCACATAGGGCCATTTTATAGCATAATCGAGTAAGTATGTTGCCTTCAGCTGTTATAAAAATGGTGTATATATCAAATATGATGTAAAAGAAATTTGACTTAGTAATTTACTGACAAAAAACTTTTGTCAGTAAATTACTGACCTCGAAATTGAGCCTATGTCTCTTTAAGAAACTCTTGCTCTTTCTGAAACCATTAGCCCTTTAATGATTTTACCAGTGTTGCACTGTGAGAAGCAGCTTGTATAAAGAGCTAAGCGGACCACCAGGTGGTTGCTAATTGCTGCTGGCTAGTCTGAAGGAGCTGAGAGGGGGAGTCACAGGGCAGGGGTGCTCTGTGAGGCAGAGGTTTCCAAAATGTGGAAACTGCAGCTCCAAGGAGGCGGAGGTAGGTCCAACCAGATGTCTTGCACTGCTGAATGGTTGCCATGGGAGATTCAAGGATTTCTCAAACATGGATTAAAGAATCAAAGCAACACTCCTGGTATGTTTTTGATGAATTACCATCATGGATTACTTTACTTTCTCTTAATAATTTGTACTATGTTGTATTGACTCAATTAAAAATACATCACAATCTTAATCTCTAGGAAGCTTGTGACTGAAATGAACACGATGTGAAAACATTTAAGGTCTATGAAGAATTTTAAGGGCTTTCTGCCTCAAACATCTCTCGTCACAATGCATTTATGTTCAAATATATTTATTAGACTGTAAATACAGTATAAGACATTAATTTGACATCAATGCATAAACAGAAATCTCAATTTCCATTTCGCAACAGCTACCTTTGCACATCGATCAGCATTGATAGAGGTGGAACTTTAGACTTCACAGAGATCCCAAAACTTGCTGACAAGCTTCAAGTTCACGCCTGTTAACATTAACAGATCAAAATAAAGCATCTGACTTGAGGTATCTCTCACACAAACCCATTTTGAAAAACAGCTTTGGCAGCTATGTCCTCCACAGATGCCCAGAAGCTGTCATTTAAATAGTGCTTAAGTTAAATACACACAGTCAAAGAATGAGCGCATCTCCATCCATTTAATCCTACGTGTTCACAGTTTAGTGTCAAGTCTGAGGGACAGAAAAGATGGCTGCAGCAGTGAGAGGTGGAGGAAGATCAAGAGCCCTGATTGGGTGGGGTTGTAACTGGATGCCAGTCCAGTTTGGCCTGGCCCTCTGCACACACTTTGAGTTTACTCTGCACTAAGAGGCTGCTGTGTTTCTACTCTCATGAAGTCTAAGCTGTTGAGCTTGCATACTGAGGTCGGATTTTTGGTCCTTGTAATCTTGCAGCTTTGTTTTCAAAGAAACGACTAACCTTACCCAACCCTTACCTTTGCAAATATGTACATGTAAACTCTGACGAGGCTTGGAGATGAATAGCAGAATCTTTCGGTAGAGCTTGAAGTGCTGCAGGATGATGGAATGTTTAGCTAAAATTAAATTGCAATGCAATTCTGGATGGTAATGGAACCTGTCAGGTGAGAAAAGCAAGTATAGTCACCTGGCATGTGGTAATAAGGGGTGACAAGTCAGGCAATGTTGCAAATCTGATGGGGAAATATGTCTATTCCAATGTTGATGTAAACTGTCTTCTAATAGTGTATTTTGGACAAGTTTGATTATAAATGCACCAGTTGGGCTTTTTTAGGCTGTTACCCACCAACATTTGATCTCCTATTCTAAATTTGAACAAATTTATTTTTTGTAACGACTATAAAATAGTCAAGGAAGTCAAGAAAATATGTGTTACACATATTTCTAAAAGGAAGTAGTTGCTGCCTCAAAAGCACATGCCCCTAATTATTAAAGTCAAAATATGCCTTACTGGACACAATACACATGAACCGGAACACATCATGATTTTCTTCTGCAGGGATGGGGCAGTACCAAGAATTTTTTTTTTGCAAAAGACCTTCCACTTTCAGCAGTAACAACCCTACAACTAATGCATGTTCATGTGTCAGATTGGCCCAGTCAATGTGAAGACCTTAATCCAATTGAGAATCTGTGAATTTGACTTCAAATATGATTTTCCCAGATGCTTTTCTTCCAATCTGACTGACTTTGAGGCTTTATTCAAAGAAGAATGAGCAAAAGTCTCAGTCCACAGATGTAGAAAGACGGTACAGGCATATCCTGAAAGACTTGAAGAAACTCAAAAAGGCAATTAAGGGAAGTGTTGTTGGTGCAACACTGAAAATGATGGACATTTTTAGGGTCAGGTAGATTTAACCAGCTCATTACTGATCAGAGCTAATTCTGACCTCTTACCACGCGACCTCTGTCAGTTTTGGTGTCTGAGTCGCCTTTCGTAGTTGTTATTGCCTCGGTCATTCTCCATGGCCTTATCCAGCCAGTCTCTCTCCGGCTCAGATTCGGAGTCACTGGCCTCGCTTGCATCAGCTGCCAAAAGGCGCGAGTAGTTAATCCTGCGCTGACGTGGGGCTTTCCACTGCAGGAAAGGAAGACACACACACCACGCCATAATTCCTATGGCAACCCCTCTGAACAACCATGTCATCCCAAATCTCTGCGCCACGAACCCGCCGGCAAAACTCCCGAGTCCACTCCCAAGGTGCAGGCACAGGGAACTGTAGACCCTCCTGACGTTTCTTTCGGCCCCTGGTGTTGCGATGTCCTCGCATTGGATCCTCACAGCCCACCAAACAGCGCCGCTGCTCAAGGTACCCAGCACTTGTGCAGGCAAGGCCGCCCAGGGTCCCCAGAGGAAGGAGTAGTAGAAGCACTGCAACCCGAGACTAGCGGCCCCAATGACGAGAACCCTCCCTGGGCTTAGGAGTTTGGATACTCTGCCAGCCAGGAGGGGGAAGACCACCTGTGAGAGCAAAGAAAGAGCTAGGGACAGTCCCATGTGCAGTTCAGTGCTCCCGTGATCCTCCATCTGCCAAAGCAAGAAGTTCTCCACAGCCGAATTCACCACCCCGACCAGGATGATGGTGAAGGCGCACAGTAAAGCGTGGGGGGAGCCATGGACCAGCTGCACACCCTTAAGGAGCCCATTGGCCCGGTCTCGCTTTCTGTTCAGATACAGAGGGAGGTAGACGCCTACGGGCAGGGCTAGAGCTGCCAGGCCTGTGTAGGAATAGAAATGCACAGCGCTTCTGGAAGCGCGAGTGGCTGCTACGTGACAACTGAGCTGGGCGACCACAAGCCCGGCACCCCCGACCCCGCATACCGCCCCGAGCAGACCCCATACATCGGCACTGCCATGGCGGTCTGAGGCATCTGCGTAGTCCAGATACTCGTAAAGCCCGTCGTCAGCTGTCCACTCGAGAGGAGCTGACGCAAACTCCCACACCAACACGATGATAAGCGTCAAGTAGAAGAGCTGGTTCTGAATGTCCATCTCCTTAAGGGTCGCGAGAAATCCTGAACTCCCCTTCTGTTGGTCCTCAAAGCGGTCCGATGTGATCGCAGACTTCTTATTCCTTGCTGCATTCTCTAAGGAGCTGACGGTGGAATGCTGAACACTCGCTACTGTCTGAGTGATGATTGGCACCTCAGATAAGTTTCCTTGTGAAACAGGAACTTCAGAGTGTTCTGTATCATTCCTATTAGGCGGAGTTGTTACAGGACCAAGTCTCCACTCACTGACAGGCGACGTCGGAATGACTAAATTTGTATGTGTTGGCAACGTCTGACTAGGGGTAACATTCAACTGACTTTGGCCTGAACCAGAGCTCAGGTCAGAGGTGTTACAGGTGCTGCTCTGTGCGCCAAGCTTCCCTACAGACGGGAGAAGCAGCAGCAGCAGAACCGCAGCAGAAAACACGAGCGAGCAGTTTATCACCAGCCGTCTCTTGTTGTAGCGCTTGGAGAGGAGACCGGCTGCTGGACTCCACACCAGGGTTACGGAGTGCTTGATGGCCATGACGATGCCAGTCATGGATGGAGACAGACCCAGCTGGCGGAAGTACAGGGTGAGGAAGGGGAGCAGGCAGGCTTTAGAGCAGCAGCAGAGGAAGCTGAAGGTGGCTGTCAGAACAAGGGCGCGCTTGACGTCGATCTGTGTGGTCCGCCTCATGGTTGTCCTCCAGCAGCACAGTGTCTCTTAGATGATGTCACATGTAGCAACTAGTGGGGTTCAGAAAAGCAGACACAAACAGGAAATAACTTAGTGAGGTGTTTCTTTTAATACAGAGTCTTTGAGAAATCCTTAAATCTCCTGTGGCAATCATTCATCTGTGCAAGACGCCTAAATGGACCTAGCTTCGCCTTTGAGTACGAAACTCCTCCTCAGAGCTGCAGTTTTCAAGCTTCTCCCTCACAGAGCAGCTCTCCCCATGAGTCCTCTACTCAGCTCCTTCAGACTAGCATCTGCTGAGCTAATTATAGGAGCTACTTCTCAGTGCAACGCCTGTAAAAATGTTGTTAAAGGGTTAATACAGAAGTGATGCGACTGCTTCCTCAAAGCGGAGTTTCAGAAAGGTCAGGAGTTTTGAACGAGACAGAGGCCCAATTTCAAGGAGTTAATAACACTGCCCATTTGGGCAATATTATGTATTTTCCAGTGCCATCTAACAGCACAATCAAGTGACTGTTACCTTCATAGTTCAAAGATGGCAAAATGGCCCTTAATAATTTTGGCTAAAAATGAAAGAGAACCAACCAATGTTTTGAAATTTAGATATAGTAACAAATACATGTTTTTTTAGTTTATCTCTACAATATTTTCACTGAATTCCCACAAAGAATGACACTGAAAATAGTATCAATATGCTTTTAGATCTGATTTTCTTATTAGATCTAAATTAAGATCTAATTATTAGATTAGATGAATCTACACATTACCATCCTCACCTGCAATAATCTATTTTCAAAATAAGATCCGTCCTTTTTTTAATCTTCATTTTAAATTCTCAAGATATAGATAAAATGGTGGTTCTTAAAAAAAAAAAAACTTCCTATCATAAATATTTAATTTTAATTATTATTATTATTATTTTTTTACGTCGTGGCAATTGTAGCTCTAACTGAGTTTTATTTTGCTGACTGGAAAGTAAAAATACCAAACCATTTTGACATGTTGGAATGGCCTAGTTAAAGCGAAGACCTTAATCCAAGTGAGAATTTGTGAAAAGAAAGTGAAAAACCTGTAGGAAGTGAAAAACCTCATAGACTTTTGAAGTGGTAACGTGTCAGTGGTTTTCCTGTGTAGATTCATCACCACATTAACATCCTTATATTCAACGAGGAAGTTTAAAAAAAACTGACTTGTTTAATGTCATAATGTAAATATCATCTGCAATAATCTATTATTTGGAATATAAACTATCAAAAAAAAACATAAAAAAAAACTCAAACAGACCCTTCAAATGTTAAAAGATTTTATCATGTCTGATTTGTTGCCATTAGTCTGTATGTAACAGGAAACAACGCATCTTGTGGATCAGGTTTGCCATAGTATAGATAATAGAACGAGCCAACTTAAAGGCGCAGCGTATAAAATGTCTGTTCATGCTTAACATTATAGCAACAAAATTACTTTTTATTTACATTTAGATACACGAGCATCGCACCTCGAAGCCGAAATATGTTAGTTTAGTAGAAACAAGGAAGAGGGAACACCTGTCAGGCTGGATACACCTGTCCCAGCAGGACGTCAAGATGTACTGTACATTTGTCCACGTCACACCAAGCCCGCAAGATAAGAAGAGAAAGAGTGACACAAAGTTAGAAATGTGTGCCTCACCCGATGTTTTTCCCTTTTTCTTCCTCAAACTCCTTTACTTTTCATTTTCCACTTTTGGTGGCGACATGACATCCAGACGGTTTTCTTCTCCTTCGTGTTTAGTTCAAAACACACCTGACTGCAGTCAGGGGGGCGGTTCATGCAGCCTGTCATGCTTAGTAACTGCAACTACAAGTAGACACCTGACGTGATATTTTCATGGCTACAGCTCCTCCTAGTGGTCCGGATGCTGCAGTGCGCCAGAAAAGCCGCCCACGTTTTAGTGTGAAAATTAATGTCCACAACTAATAAGATTAAAAAAAACATTAGTTAAAAAGGCTTAATAACTGATCATAACATCAATTTTAATATTTAAAAATGATGCTATCAGATGGACAAAATATAAAATTACGTGAAAATTCTGGTATTTTAAAAATGTAAATAAAAATTGTAACATAATTACAAAACAAATCTAAATCCAAATCAAACTTTTGAACATAAAACGTATGAAAGCAACATACATCAGGTACCGTAAATATATTAGGCCAGGGTAAGATACTTTATGTGAAAATACAAGCATAAAGAGTAAAACTACTAAAGAAAAAAAAATATTTTTCTCCCAATACTTAAGAATTTTATGTGATAAATCAAAACAAAGTAGTGTGTGATTGTAAAGTTGAGGTAAAGTGCATATTTTTCAAACGCATGAATCTGTTTTGATCAAAATGATTTTATTGAAGCTCTGGCTGTAGGCTTATGTTCATGTGTTTCACTGAATTTATGTCAATTTAAAGACATTTGTAAATAATTCAAATGTCTATTTTTTGTCCTCATAAGGCTAAAAAAAAAAGAAATCTTTTGTGATGGAAAAAAATGGTTTTATTTGAGTTGAGAATCAGTTAGGATTTAATTAAATATAAATTATATGATTACGACTGTTGATTAGATTCACATGGAAATAAATAGCTTACATGATCATACACATATATTGGTTACTGACTTTAAAACAAAATTCAAAAACGTCACCAAGTCAGTTTTCTATGAATGTTGGCAAATTAGTGACACACAGTAGAGGCAGCAAGTTTTAATTTAGTCTTTGTACGCATAAATACTATATTGACTTTTAATGAACTGTTTCTTACATACCATTCAGCTTCAGTGATTTGTAAAAACAAGAACCGGACGGACAAATATTTGCAAATTAATTTTTTTCCATTAGTCTGACGTAGAATCAAATATAACGTTTCTGTTTTAGGTCTCTTAGGATTATCAGAATTATTATTTTCTAAATGCCAGAATAATGTGCGAGAGAATTTAATCTCAGACTTACAATTCTTTAATAATTGCCTTTTACTCTGAATAACTAAAAAGACTTTGCAAAGTACAATTATGGAGTTATTCGGCCAAAACGACAGAAAATATATTCTCCCGGGATTAGAATTTCTCACCTATCAGAACAGTGTTAACGTGTTAGTACGGTGGTGGGACCACATTTAATTTCCATCCACGTAGTTCTGAACTGAATTGAACTACACAAAGTGGATGGATTGATAAATAAAGAAGGACTACCTCTAAACTCTTCAACTTGACCAAAACTACCACAAAAATTACAATAAATATAAACTTGTTTAACCTGATTCGTGTTATTAAACGTCATTAAAGTCATGTGTCATCATTTCAGAAAAAACAAAACAAAAAAACAAACAAAAAAAACAAACAAACATTACTACGGCAATCATAGCCATAAGGAGTGTCTACTTCCGGCTGGAACTGAAGAAACATTAGTGACGTCTTCATCTGACTTGTTGAGTAGACTAAAACTACCACACATAGAAAAAAACTTTGGAAATATTACAACGTGTACCTTTACCAGTTTTTGGTATCAACCAAGACGCCATTAAAGCACCGAATTTTGTTTCTTTTTAAAACTACTGACATAAGACAGTAAATAATACAGTTTTTAACACCAAAGTGTTAACACAAAACGGTCAATTGTTTTTTTTCTTTTCTAAATTACGATATGTACATATCAACAGCACAAAACGTATTTTTAATGTTAAATTGTTAATAAATAGACATTGGCTTCTTGACATGAAATGTTAAACCCCATTCTTTGATTTTCCCACTCGGTGTGTTCTTTGGGTTCTGGATGTGTCAGATGGAGCTGGGGTCAGGGGTCAGGGGTCATTGACCCCCTGCAGAGAAGGCAGTGACGGGGAGGCAGAGCAGGGAGCAGAACGTCGGGTGGAGGGGCTGGATTTGGCCCGGTAGTGTTTTGTAGGACCTCCAGTCCGAACTGCTACCTGGTTTGCTGCACAGCGACACCTCACACCTAAAGACCGGACAAACAAACGTTTAAAAACGCATTTTTTTTTTAAAGAAATCTTGCTTTGGATGGGGAAAAAATAAATAAATAACACGTTCCGCTTCTCTCGACCCAACGACAGACTTCGTTACCTCTTCACACTTTGGATGAACATCTTTTTGTCTTGATCCAGGCAAACGGCGAACGTGCTCCCATTCCCTTGAGCAGTCACTTGCATCTTGTCCACCTTCACTTCTGATATCAAGATCTGCCCCCAACACAAGAGTCAGTCCATATTTATTTTCATTTTTTTAAAGAAACTATCCACAAGTTTTACTGATGAATGAACGAGAATAAAAATGGAGCTGGGTAAAGAAGTATGGATTTTCTCCACAGGATTACACAAAATAAAGGGATATTAAACAGAAGTGAATAAGAAAACCCACTGAAAACTCGGCTCTGTTTGTATTTTTGTTGATGACATCACAAGAGGTATAAGAACTGAACTGCACAGCTGGAACCAGTTTTGTGGCAGAGACTTTCATACTTGCTGTGGTTTTTGCTAATTTGTGGCCTCATCAGCTTCTGTTTCGCAGCTTTTCATACTTGCTGCATTTCCCCTTTTCTTCTATTTTCGTCTGCAGTTCCAGCATTTTTTGTTTTATTGAATGAATGTATTTCTGCCTCCATTTTCTTGTGATTGCAGCATTTTTTATTTTTATTATTTGCAACGTTTTTCTGTCGCATTTTGGTTTTTGTATTTGCATGTTTTGGAGTTGGCAACTCGTTGCGCTGTTTGTGCCTCTCGGTCACCGTAACTCGAGTTACGGTTTTGCTGCAGCTGCACAGAGCGCAAGTAAACACTTTTTAATGCAGAATTGGTTTAAAAACATACAAATACGGAGGAAAAAGCAAAAAATATGCACATGAAATTACTCAAACCAACTGACTTGTTGCCTCATGCCTTCTGTGACGTCACTGGAGGAAAGTGTGCATGCAGGTTTGTTCTCAGGAGGGTGGATTTTATCTTGATTAAATCATGATCTACACTAAAATAGAGAGAAGCTGACCATGACGCAATGTTGTGTAGATGGTTCACTGTTCCTGATGTGAGATTGACTGGTTTTACTGGGATGTGGCTTTAAAACAGGATTGCAAAATAGAGATTGTAACTATAAAACCAGCCTTCACCTGGTTGTAACCCTTTTTAGATTTGGAGCTCTGCTTCTTCACAACCTCTGTCATCGTCAGCTGCAGGCCCTCTTTAGAATCTGGATAGAGAAAAAAGCACAAACAAACAAAGAAAAAAAATTGGAAGATGAACTTAAAGCACTTCATTTAGAAGGTGAAGAAGCAGAGTTGGGGTGTGGCTTGAGCTAAAATGAGGCCATCAAGGTTGTTCATAGGAAAGCTGTTGTCACCCCTCTTTTTCTTTTATGGCCCCAATTTAGCTCCGTAGTGTGTAGACTGACCCAGCTGCTCAGAGTGTCTGAGGTTGATGGAGGTGCAGACCGCCTCTTTGTGGATCCAGTGGCTTCTCCCGCTGATGGCCACCTGTAAACAGGACGCAGTCGGGATTAGTTTGGGGCTGAAGGAAATAGAAACGTTTGTTTGCAAAGCAGGAAGCAAGTGTAAAGGAACAATACCTTGTTGTAGGCCACATTGAGGGTGAGGGGAACGGCCTCCCGCTCTTCATCTATTCCCAACCTTTTGCTCGCAGCGCCTTCAAAAACAATGCGACATACATGAATCTACACAAACAGGTGTGCTTTCATTGCTGTTGTTTATGTGTGTGTGTGTGTCGCAGAGTGTGACCAACCCATGGATTTAACAGCTCTGGCTCCAGCTGTGTGTCCGAGCTCCAAGGAATGAATGAACACTTCCTTTCTCTTCTCTCCCCCTTCCAGGGTCAGCTGTGCAGAGGAAGGAACCAGAACATTTAAGACAGTGGGGCGGGGTCGATGTGTTTGATATGTGTTGCTGCTTGAGGTTGACCTCTGACCTCAGCCTGGTAAAGCTGCACCAGAATGGGCTGATCGGCGTGTCTACAGTAATAGAGCACCAAGTCGGCCAGCAGGGGGAGGCGGTGCTCCGTGGCGCCGGTGCCGCAGGAGACGTCGTCCTCCTTGGGAGGGGCCTGAGTCGTGGGAAATTAGGGGGAAAAGAAACAGCAGGGGGTCTCTAAATTTTGCTTTTAAAAACAAATACCACAACTAAGGAGTGCCAGTTTTGGACTGGTCCTGCCAGAATTGGCAATAAATGCTGAAATAAATAGATGACTTGATAAAGTAATTAATGTGTCAAATATTGCGTCCAATAAAGACAGTTCCCTAACAGTGGACAGTTTATATCTTTCACCATCATCCTTACTGGTGAGATAAATCAGGCACCCCAATTAGCTCTTCACACTAAATTTCAATATTACATCTTCAGTCCGCGTTCAAACTTAAAAAAAACAAAAAAAAACAAAGAACCACCATTTGCTTCTGGTGGTTCTACAAAAACATATGTTATTTAATTCTGGAGTCATTTACCTCACTGAGAACTTCGGAGGACAAGCTCAGCAGGCTGAAGACGTTGCGCTCATACCAGGGGTCCATCATACCCAACATCTGGGCTATATCTGTTGTACTGTCCTCCACTTCTTGGCAATTTGACTCCTGTCACATTGAAGAAAAATTAAGAAAGACGCCTTAAACATTTCTTTGAAGTAAAAGCGTCAAATCTCTTGTGGAGAGGTTGCAGTACCTGCCCTTCTGTAGGCATGTGTCCTGCTCCTGGACTCACAGTTTTACTCTTTGTGGGAACAAAGTAAAACTGCAGTTTGCACGTCCTTGTGAGCTGGGGACACCTTCTCTCTTTCTGCTGCAGGTCGCTGTACGCCCGAGCGAGTCTCCCAGCCTCTCTGTCACCCCCAAACGTGACCACCTTGACGACGGTCAGTGCTTCTGCCTCATTCCCCTCATCGCAGCTCAGAATTGGCCTCCTGCGGACGCAGATGTGCCTCTGGGGAGCAGAAGGATCTATAGGGGCCGTAGACACATTGAGATGACGAATATGTCTCATGGGGGTCCCAGAGTGTTTGAGCTGTGCCCCCGTCATCAGGTAGTCTTTGGTGATGTCTCCGTTGTAGCCCATGCTCTGAACGCGGCGAGATGTGCTCGGACTGTGCGGAGTCTTGAAGAGCAAGGAGAAGCGTTCCAATCCCAAGAGGGATTTGGACTTTTTCTTCGGTTTCTTTCTGACTCTCAGATGGCTGCCTTGCCCTTCCTCGGTGTCCTCGTGCGCCATGTCCTCGCTGAAGTCGCTCTCCACTCCCGACGAAACAGACGGCACGGACCAACTGGAGGAGAGAGAGTATCCCGAGAAGGTAGAGTCCCTCGAGGAAGACGAGGCGGTGGAGATCCGATGGCTTTGAAACTGATCGTACCGTTTGATCGAGGAGTCCTGCTCGTCTTCCTCGTCGATGCTAGTGTCAAAAGTGTCATCCTCGTCGATTTTGGGGAAACATTCTGGAGGGGAGTCCAGGTCAGAGTCGACTGAAAGCAGGTCTTTTAGAACATCTGGATGAACGAGAAGACAGGAACAAGAGTTGGAGAAACGATACTGATGCACAGCAGCTAAGAGTTGATGGAATATGTTGAATTACCAAAATTGTCGTCATCCCATAAGCATGTGTGGCATTTGGGGTAGGGTAGCATTAGGCTCTCTAAAGACCCTAAAATGAGAAAGCAGTCAGTCAGGTAGAAGAAGGTGCTCTGGTCAGATGTGTCATAAATTCAACTTTTTGGGCTCAATACAAAACACTATATGTTGCAGAAGACTGCTAATGCACATTGTTCTGTAAACACCATCCCACCATGGTGGTGGTGGATGTTTGATTGCATTTTCTTCAGTAAGGGCAGGAAAGCTGGTCAGAGTTGATGGGGAGATTGAAGGAGCTAAATTCAAGGCAATGCAGGAAGAAAACCTTCAACAGACTACAGAAAACCTTAGAGGGGGTTGGAGGTTCATCTTCCAGCTGGATAACAACTCTAAACTTACAGCCAGAGAAATGATAGAATGCTTTAGGTCCAAAACTTAGTCAACCCAGTCAGTCCTATTGAGTAACTGTGGGAAGACGTCATAACCACAGGTACTTTCCAACCAATCTGACGGAGTCTGAGCTATTTCTCAACAAACAATGGAAAGCCCAGACATATTAGTCTATAGATGAGTAAAGGTGGTACAGACCAAACACAGAAGGCTTACCGTCCTGTTCAAGGAGCCTGAATGCATATATATATGGAGAAACCTCTGCACTGCTTTGTCTTGGGCCGCTATACAAAACCTCAGTAAAATACTTTGAAACTTGAGGATGCATCACAACTAAAATTGGAAAAGGAGAATAGTTTTGGAAGGCACTGTATACGGGGCTTGTCTTTGTGCCTCACCAGTCTCTGAGCAGCCGTCACCAGAAGGGACAGAGAGACTTTCTCTGAGCTTCTCCAAGCTGCGGAGTAGTCCCTCCCTGGCAGCCGTGTGATCCGCCACAGAGGTCGCCGCCTCCATGCTGCCGGTTATCGTCTCATAAAGCTGCTCCAGCTCATACAGCTCTTTCTCCTGAGGTTAAATCAAGAAGGACGTTCTTTGACAAAAGACAAGGACAAAGTGGTACAACTAAAATGTCATCCGTGTTTTTGGGTGTTTACCTGCAGGGCTGCGTGGAGAACCCGAAGGTCCAGTTTGGTACCGAAAGCAGCCTGAAAGCTATGCAGGATAAGAGTTGTTATGGTGTTCCTGCTGGAGTAATGCATGGTACTGAGCTGCTCAGAGGTCAGCTGGACCTCCTGGGGGGCGTCAGCATCTGGACTCACCAACAGGACCACTCTGATACAGACATTTACAGATAGTTAAGATGTATCCAATATCTGTAATTTTGTTTTTGTTATTGTGAAGCTGAACTATGTACTTACAAGATTTTAGAGCAGTTAATGTCAGAGGAAATAGCCTGCTCTGTCCTTACTAGTCGCTGAAATGAAATACCTGCAATAAAAAGGCAATAAAGTGTGAACAGGATCTGATAGCTCTGTAAATGTTTTAATAGTTCAGACTCCACAACTAAAAACTTCTCAAAGCAAATTGATGGAAACATCCACAAGAAAGCAGTGAGGTTCATCAATTATTCCCTTTGTTTCATGGTGCAAGCAACATTTTGCATCAATATTTTTTATTTTCTGTCAAAATTTCTGCAAATAAGTTGGAGTTGCGTGCCACAGAAAACATAGAATTTCACCTGGTGCGCGAATCTCCTGCTCGATGATGACGAGTAAACGTTTGCTGGCCGAGCTGCAAGGCTCGGGCCAGGCCAGGAACCGGTGGAACAACAGGTAGGCCTCCTGGAGGACACCGCATCCTGCGCCTAAATATGGGCTCTATAAAAGAGAAAGGGAGGAAAAAAAATGCTGACTGAATGCACAACAAAACTGGAAAAAAAAGGAACAGTGCGCACTTGTTCCTTAATTTTCTCAACACACACACACACACACACACACACACACACACACACACTCACTTTGAGAAGAGCAGCAGAGAACAGGAGAGTCAGGGGAACCACCAGTTCATACTGGCACTCCTTCAGAACCTGCGGAACAATTCAAAATATGAACTGAAACAGATTTCAGACGTGGATGCGGGTTGCGTGTTTATTTTGTTTTTTGTTTTTTAACTCACCTCCTTTGTTTTTTGCAGTATTTTCTGCAGAAGGATGAGGAAGTTGTGGGGATGCCTCTTCACAAGTTCCTCCAAACACCAGCGGCTTATGCACAGTCCAGCTTATTCGAAAGACAGAAACAGACACAACCTGTGAGCCGAGCGTGGTTCTCTTTTGTTTGCTCGTGGGGGTTCATTCTTATATAAATCCGCTAACAGGTTGTTCTGACGATTCATACACACAAAAAAGTGATGAATGCCACCCACATCATCCACACCCCGGTTTCTCTTCTCTGTGACTTTATGAATGAAACTAGATATTTCAAAACTGTTGTGGGATGATTCCGCGCGCGCGTTACCACTTTCATTTCCCACTTTCTCTAACCAGACAAGACGTTTTCATGCAGTTAGCTTTATCTAGCTAGTTGTCTCATAATTTATATGTGTATATTTTTTCATCCTCCAGACGTTCGTGTCATAACATTAACGCTGAAAGCAAATATTTTTCGTGTCTTACCATTCCAGAGCTTCTTGTCGGGAGAGTCGACTCCCAGGTGACAGAGGCAGCGCTCGAGACTATGCTGGATGCGATCCTCCGTGCACGAGCTCTGCTCCATCGTCTGTAAGACCATCCCAACATCCACAGATGTAAGAAGAAGAAGTAGAAAAAGACAAACAAAGAGGAAGTCCTTTCCGTTTGCCTCTGTTCCTGGTGAACCGAAAAGGTCCCGTCAGTCGACCCAACTTCCTGTTGCTGACGGTGTCAGTAAATAATAATCATTGTTTGCTCCATCCCAGCGACAAAAACAGACCGAGCTTGACATGAAAGGCTCGCTCACGCAGAAAACAAGTGCTCGGACGCAGATGTCAGCACTGAAACCAGCCTGACACTTCCCATGAGTGAGTCACAGACAATCGGAGTGGACCGGAGATGAGCTGGTGGAAAACGGACGCCACAGCTTCTACTTTTTCTGCTTAAAATTAGTCGTCCACATCTGATTTTTTTTATGACTCAGACCTGGGATGGAAACCTTGCAGGTCTACTTCCTTTCAGATCCTCCTCGAAACGTTTTTCATCAAGCTACCCTTAAAAGCTCAAAAATTAATAATTAAAAAAAAAGTAACCAAGCTGTAAATCTTCAGGAACATATTTGACTCAGTGACTCGAAGGTTGTGCTTCAAGTATACCAGTTTGGCACTGACAAAGTTATCAAAATAGCCAGGGCTGGGCCTACTGTACTCAAAAAAAAAAAAAACTGACCAGATGTCAACAAGAAAGAATATTCGGCCTGTAGGACTATGAATCTGTGGATGACTTAAGGAAGAAATTAGACATGATTGGGGATAAAAATTCAGTCAAGTAGAGTTTGGGGTGAAATCCAGCCGTTTCTGGTTATGGTGTTTCTTAAAACTCAAACCTTTTCTATTAAAAAGATAACTGTGACGTTGTGCTTTTTGGGATTAGCTTCCCTAACTCTACTGATGGCACCACTTGATTTTTATGACTGGTCCAGTTAAACATTTCCCCAACATTTCAGTTTGCTTCTACGAATTGAATTTAAAATTATTCTAGTCCAATTTCTTCCCTCGGATCGTCAGACCAGATGCTTTCAGTGGTTATACTGAATGGAAATTTGGAACTTGATGGAGTTTCCCTTCACTGTGAATAGACTTGTCTTATGCTAATTTTTTATTCCTTTGTATAGATTTTTTTGCTTCCTTTTTATTGTTCATTCCCTGACCTGTTTGTACGTTACACTGAGTGTTCTTCCACAGGACTTTAATCAGCCTTGTTGTTGAGCTTAACATGCTTTATGAGTGGAACCGGAAGGGTATTTACAACGATTTAAATTAAATATGATCCAGTTGTAATAAACAAACAAACAAAAAAAAAAACAGCTTACTGAGTATAGTTCTTAAGAGTGCTGCCTCAAAGCAGCAAGATATGACTTATTTTAAAAAACATGTTTTTTGCATATTTGTTGAAACAGTGACAATGTCAATATGAGATAATCTGTGAAATTTTTTTAGCTCCTCTCTCTTCTCCCAGTGCTATCCAGAAACAACCAATCAGAGTCAGGAAGTGGGTCTTAGCGCTGTCAATCATGCTAAGGCAAGTTGGCATAACCACCGATGACGGTGGATTGATAGTTGTCCTGAAATGGTAAGTTGTTTCTCCGCCATTAGCACATGTTCAGCACATTCACAGGGGTGATTGACAGCGCCGACACACTCTCCCAGGCTCTGATTGGTTGTTTCTGGTCAGGAGCGGTGCATTTCTTCAGGAGGCAGTAGTAGGTCAGGGAGCAGGTGGAGAGTGATCTTTTCACAGATCATCTGTCTCATATTACTGTCACAACAAAGACAGTCTTAAATATATTTTTGTAAAAGCTGCATTCTGTAGCTTTAATAACATCTTTTTCGTACCTTCCTCTTCACCACAAGTTATCCAACTCAGTCATTTCTCGGATTAGAGTTTTTTTTATTTTTCTTAGGCTATTTTCTGTTGTCATATTTTTACCTTGTGTGAATCTACACGCTCCGACTTGCTTGTTGTTACTTTCACACCTGAATTTCTGCACTGTGGGTTTTTCTATTCTATTTTAGCCTTCTCACTCACCTTCTTCCTTCTCCTACTACTCTCCAATTTTGTGTTACTATCCATTTCAAGAGTCGACTTGATGTTGTCTCTCGTGTTTTCTCTCCACAGAAGCTGCATCTGGCCTGGCGATCTGTTTGACTGTTCTGCCTTCCTGGAAGAGGTGCTGACATAAAGCTACCAGCCACTAAACGTTGCCCTCCATTGCTTTAAACTTTTTTTTACTTCTCTACAATAGAGAAAGTACTCTTACATCAGTTTCTCGTTTCTTTTCCGTGCTTCTCTCCTGTCTTTTCAAACCACTAGTTAGTTGTGGCAGATGGCTGCTTAACCGCAAGCCTTCAGCAGTTTGACATCAAGGTACAGAGTGACTTTTAAATATATTTTCCACTCTCAACTTCTCCTTCCTCAAAAGTGCCTGAAATGTCCCACTTTGACAAAGCCAGATGGTGAATTGTCCACGGAGGAAGCAGGTGGCGATCTGTTTGTAAGTAAGTCAGGCAGGCAGCATTGTCTGGCACTTCTGTGTAAAACCTGACCTGTCACGAAGCGAAAACGCCGACTGAGGCCTCATGTCGTCAGGTTTGAAGACTCACCAAGTCTTTAGGCTGCTTAATTGAGCCTTAAAGGATCAAAATTCATGCGCGCACAAATGTGTGATGTCCTGATCAAACTGGCACAGACTTAATAGGAAGGGGAACAGGAAACATGTAGAGCTTGAAAAACAGTATGCAGTTGTTGTGTAAGCTTTATGAAAGAGGCTCGCTTCTCCTGTAGAGAGGGTGTGTAGTAAAACTAAAATATATATATAAATAAATATATCAGAAATGTAACTTAAAACACCTAAATAAGAGAGTATAACACAAATAACATATTTTTTTTCCTTCCAAAGGAAATGAAATTATTTGAAAAAATCAAAACTCTTACCAATAATTATGGCCGTCCTGGATCATCCTTTATCAACTACAGCTGAGAGGCGCCAGCAGGGGGAAATACCAGCGCCACATCCTCCTATTGGAGCTTTTTTTTTTTTTTTTTTTAAACGGACCCTTTAACTGCACACTCAAGATGGCAAGTGCAGCAAAACAGGAACTGTCTGAGTCTTTTTGCTGAAGTGGTTTTACATTATGCACAGCTGCTGCTGGAGGCGTGGCCTTCTGTCTGACAGCGAGCGGTCATCTAAGCCAATCAGGATCAGGTACAGCCCTGGCCCCCTGCTAGCTTCTGCTCATGTTCAGACAAAGGCGAAAGAAAGTTCACCTCACTTCTGGCCTAAGGTTTTAGCGTAGATCTTGAATGTACCAAGAAACACACATCAGATTGCACAGCGTCGAGGTTTAGCAATAGACAAATCAGATGACAATGGAATAGCAGCGTTTGACAAAATGAGGCAGGCTTTGCCAGTTCGACTGGATTTCAGAGGATTTTGGGGACTAAACCCCAAAAAACATTGTCTTGGCACCAAAAGGCTCCTGTTTTGGGCCCATTTTGGTAGCCTCATGGACAGATTATTAATAGATTTCATAATGTCATCACTTCTATGCAGATGATGCTCAGCTTTTTTTTTTATCCTTCTAAAATTGGGACCTCTTCAAAATATCTGAATTGCTTAAGCAACAACAACAAAAATGCGACTGAACGATTCTTCAGAAATGTTTACGAATGTTGTCATAAAGTGTCATTCAGTAAATAGTGACGCTTTTAACACAGAGGTGCACAGAAAGGGCATTAAAAGCTCTTTAAAAGTGCCAACTTCACATTATTCAGTAAATAATGAAACTTTTAATGCAAAGTTCCATTAAAGCTTGAATTAAAAGTCGATCCAAAGTGTCAACTTTGTATTTAAGAGTGTCATTATTTACCGAATGACACTTCATGACAACAGTCATAAACACTCAAAGTCTCCTTCATGTTCATACCTGGTGTCATGTCATGTCATGTCAGCCTCCCCTTCAAATAAAGCGTTACCAATGCTACAAACTGGTTAACATTTGTTCCTTCAACTGACCTTTGAGAAGATTGAGATCAGAACAGGCAACAGACTGGACATTTCAGCCAAACACCCGAAATTTAGGTTTCACTTTTGAATAACCAGTGTCGTATAGGATGTCGTCCTCAGCAGTTTTCCAAGTTAAAAAGACATTTTGTCAAAACAGGAACCTATTTTTTTTCTCATCTAGACCATTGTAGAGCACTTTCCATGGAAAGAGATGACAAATAACCTTTGAAACAATATTTCCTTTTTGTTTTGTAGAACAAATAGTTATAATACATTTTGATTTTTTTTTTAATTCAACCATTCTACAACAGGAAATAATTATGCATTACTGGAAGTTACCCATCTTCCCCAGAGTGGCCGTAACAGGAAAGACAGTGCGTTGCTAAGAGAACTTGTGTAATTTCATGACATCAATATTTTTCATGACATCAATATTAAAAAAAGACCGTGTAATCAAGAAGAAAAAAAACAATTCCCTTTAGTAAAACATGACATCAGGACTTATGTTTGCAGAAGTTGCGACTGAGTGAGCGACAAGACGTCAACAAAAAGAGGACATCAGTCTGAGCAACTTTTATCAACTGACCATCTTAAATTATCACTGATGAAAGTTGTTCCACTGGCTGCATTTTGGTTTCCACACACAGCAACTGGGAAATACCAAATAATTTTGTTAAAAAGAGCCTTGAACTGAAAGTACTTTCTTTCACCATCACTCAGTTCCTTTTGTTTTTTATAGGCATATTTCTGTTTTTAAGCTTTTCAGTGAAATTTCAGGTATAGTTTTTTTTTTTTCATTGCTCATTTATGCATTTTATCTTGGTATCCCTGCATGCTTAAATATCATGTTTGCATTAAAAGGAGCTTAGAAATGTCATCATTATTTCAAGAAAGCATTATATATTAATATCCTTATCAAGAGTAGTTTCAGCTCAATGAGGCCTTGTGATTGGGCGCCAGATAACGTCTTTTTATACAAACATAAAAACTAAATTTCATACTTAGACTATAGGAAGACACCATGCAAGGGCGCCACCTACCTATGAGCAATAGTTTGTGTGCTAAAGGACTAGTTTCTTAAAAACGATCGACTTAAAATTTGATTTGAAAAAAATGTTGTCCCAGAAGCATACAATTAAAGTTAAATATATTTTATAATAATATTGTTACCTAACATACTGGAGGACATGAAAAGGGAAACACAAGTTCCTGATTTTATGTGTGAGCAGAAAATCTGGATCAATTAAAACAAAAATAAAATCAATTCCAGCTTTTTTTTTTCTTTTTTTCTTTTTACTGAATATGTTGTCAGGTTGGTTTTTAGATGAAACGGTGATGTAGTTGACCATATCTAATATGAGCAGTACTGCACCTCTTATAGCTGCTCTCAGTTGCCATTTTCCTCCTGCTATGACAACTGTAACATGCTAAAACTGCTTCAGGCTTTTTGCTTATTTATAAAACTTCTCTAAATATACTAAAATATATATATAAATATATAATCTCATATTGCTAAAATATGAAAGCTAAAATGTTTTTAGAATCTCAAAAATGTAATTTGTTATAACGTGTTTCAGTGAGAATAATACGATTTGGTTAAATTCAGGACATCTATAGCACCAACTAAGAATAAATGTAGTCTAAAGGCACTTTACAAAAACAAAGGAGAAAACATTTTTCATTTAATCCAGTGTTTCTCAACCTTTTTTGTGCCAGCGCCCCCCTAGCCTTTATCCAGGTCCCTCACCGCCCCCCCACCAAAAAAAATTTGCAGGCTACTTTGCACTGACCATTATTTTATCATTAATATTACTATAACTATTGTAGA
>NW_015114216.1:88843-154166 GCF_001443285.1 Poecilia latipinna | reverse complement strand
TGTAACTAGCTAACAAGACGAGACAACATGATGTAAGGATTAAGAAAATGAGACGGTAAAAGAAAATCTGCAACCAATGTACAATAATTCAGTCCATTTGATTTACCCATGTATTATTGTTGTAATGTTTGTCTGATACCAGAGAGGTTGAAAATGTCACCTTTTGCTTTTACAAGAATAAAGTCTTCTTTCTGTTCATTATCTAACAAATCAGTCCTGGTTAGGTCATAATAGTTTAGATTTGGAACTAGACAGAATCAAATGCAGTTCAAGCTTAATTAAAAACCATGAAATATCTCTTGAAAGTAGTGCCATTGAGCTCCAATACTTAGCCAAGAATTTGCTAACTGGGATATTCGGATTGCTTCAGGCAACACGAACTCCCAGAACGTAATCTAAGTGTTGGGGCTTCTTCTGTGTTTTTGTGACACAACAAAACTGGAAGTATTCCCTCTATCTATCTTCAAAATAAGGATAAAAAAAAGAATACAACACAATTTTAGCATAAAGTTCCTCTTCTTATATCCTGGATTCCTAATAATCACAGTTACTTCACCTGACAAAGTCAGTAAGGTTCTGAATCATCACCTCTGAATCACAGAGTCTCTAGAATGAAACTAAACATAAATACTAGCAGTAAAGGACGTCTTTGTGTAACAGTTTGACATTCAGACAGTTTTATTCAGACTTACAGTGACTCATTTCAAGATGAACTTTTATCATGGAGGTTAACAATCACTCTCCAGCATTAGGTCAGCTTTCTCAACAACTCGAGTGTTGATTACTGCTGAACGACCAAATTAATTTCTTCAATTATGTTCGCAAATGCAAAGAGGCAAAAGTCCGTGAGTGGATTCCAAACAGTCGTGCAGTGTTTGAAGTAACAGCCAGAGGAAGTTTTTTACTGATGCTTTTCTAATTTCCAGTAGCAGCTCGCTGTAGTGCTAATGTTTGTATTTGCATAAAAAAAAGAAAGAACGGAAAGCACATTTAGCTTCAAGCTGTGTTATTTTTCTTTCTTGCCTCCTCATTTCCAACAATATTTTTGGCAGAAATGAGGAGTGGGTCTGAGCTGCATAGGAGTAAAAAAAAAACACAAAAAAAGCCTCAGCTATTGTTCCAAAAGTGAGCAGTTTGACATCATCATGGCTTTCAGATGAAAGGCGTGTTTTTGTTTAGGCTTTTTGCATTTTACTTGAAATATCACATCCAGAAGAGTGTCTCTTCCTGGAACGGCTACATTTTGATGGTGATTGCAGTCGGATGCTACTGTGACAAACTGCAAACAGAAGGCATTCTTTCAACAGCTGTTTGTCTTGCTGCTCCTCTGTAAAGGTCATATTTGTAGAAAGCATGACTAAAATTTCCCCCGTTGACAAATTGTTCAAACTGAGCTGCAGATCTTTGTAGAACCTCCAGAGGTTAATGCTTTTCATCCGAGATGTCCTAAAGATGAAACTTGCCATATTGCTTTACAACCTCATGCTGCTTTAAAAGCTTTCTCAGCATTCTATCACTGATCTGTTGTTTTCCATGATATTCAAACACCCGAGGCCTTCACAGAGCACCTGGATTTATACCGAGATTAAATTGCTCTCTGCTTATTGATTTCTTTATTTGTTGCACTGGATTTTATTTAAGAGCATCAAAGTAATAGGTAATGAATACAGATCAACAACAACCAAAAAAAAATTAACCTTTTTAATTTTTCTTTCACTTTACAGTTGTACACCACTTTGTGTTGATCTGTCACATAAAATACATTTAAATTTGTCTTGGACAAAAGGCAAAATGCGAAAAAGTTAAAGTCTGAATCCTTTTGCGAGGCACCAAATCGTATTACCACTGGTGTTTTTGTCTGTTTTAATCAGTTCTGTTTTATGATTCATTTTTAGACTAATTTCTTATTGTCTTGTTCCTAAAATAATGGCCTAAGTCATATTTTGCCAAAAGTGTGTTGTTGTTTTTTTCCCCAAAATCATTTTTTGGCTAAACAGAGGTGGTGATTTTGCTCTTTTTTTCTTCTTCTTTTTTTGGGGGGTGTGGGGGGAGGGGGGGGGCGCAAAATCAATTTTGGCAACAAATGACTTAGACCATTATTTTAGGTAGGTTGATATTATGCTCTCTGGTAGATTATTTTTTATTATTATTATTTCTAGGCTGCTAGCAAATATTACTCTCTCACTCATTTGTTTGCCTAGGGTTATTCTAAGAGAAACCATCACACATTTCATTTCCTATCAGTCAAAGAGCAGATATATTACAATAATCAAATAGCTCTCTCTATATATTTTTTTTTCTGGTGTTACTGCTGGGAGACAGAAACATTCATTCATCCTCTAATTTCAACTGCGCTCAATTTTAACATACTCAGAGGTCATTTAAATACACCCACACACACATCTGTCAGGATTATTTCATTTAAACACACACCAGCAAAGATTCCTCCTTCCTCCCACATTTTCTAAATGTTGGACTTTTCCTCTCCTGAGCGTGAATCTAAAACAGCTGTGGGTGGCCGAGGAAAGTAAACAGCTGGGGTCTAATCATGTTTCTTAAGTAATCAAGGTTGCCAAAAAGTGTCTGCAGCACATCATAAAAAGCTCACCTATTTTTACATGGCACAGCTGAGAGAGTAAATGAAAGCCAGAGACAAGCTGGGAGGATTATTACAGCACCTATAATGATTGTTGATGGAGCAGAATGTAGCATAAATCAAAGGACACACTCATCTTGAGATGTTTGGAAATTAAATTGGCTAATGGAGTGTGAGAATAAAAGGCTGGAAACTTGCATCGAATTTTTTTTTAAACCCAAACAATCTGAGCTACAAAAACAACAGAGAAAATTGTGCTGCCAGGCATGAATGTTTCAGTGTCCTGCCTTGTATGTGGATTAATTTGATTTTTTTAAAAAAACAAGGAAGGAAAGTCACTAAAAATGTATTTTAACTATATGCAGTGAAGGTGGAACATGCTGAAAATTATATTTTGCATTAAATATCTTCACTGCTCAGGGAAATTTAATTAAGAACATGGATAAACCCTCCATCTCCAGACACTAATGAATACCTTTTAGATATAATTTGCAAAATTAAGCATTGTAAATTGAATTTGAGACAAACAGCAACGTGGTTATTTGACTGCTTTGAAAATGTGTCTCGTTATATCTAAGAGCAAAAGGAAAAGTTATGTTTTGGATTTGTAATTTTCCCTTATGAAGGCTGCATTTACCCAGAGAAAGTTTGGAGTCAACATCTCCAGCTTCACACCATTGCTTCGCTGCAGCGTTTGCAGCTTGTTCGCCTGCAGCCTGACAGTCATTGTTTTAACAAAATGAAATCAAACCATTGGAATATTAATGGGTGATGATCAGATTGAGTGACAGAAGTTGAGGAAGGTTGCTGGACTTTTCTTCCTCATGAGTTTTATTTGAAGATGTAGACTTTGGTAGAGCAAGTGCTACCCGGTAGCTTCTGCAGCTAAAGCCTCGTGTTAAACATTTGATTACCTAAATGTTGTTGAGTTATAATCATCTTGCAAACGTATCCATCAACACTGCATTCTTAGGGGATGCTCTCTTCAAATCTGACCTTTGTGGAGAGAAGTTGGTTTCACATATAGCAAATCGTGAAGTTTTGTCAGGCATCGGCCCACATCGCTCAGGCGATTCCACCCTGAGTCCCAAACTCTTGACTCTGGTTTGTTTCGTAAACCTCTCAAAGCTGCAGTCATCCCTGTTACTTTTGCACCTTTCTCTTCCACATGTCTTCCTTCCACTCAGCTTTCCATTAACACGCTTGGATGCGATGCTCTGCTTCTTTAGCAATGGTGTTTTTTGACTGTGAAGAATACCAGTGACTGTCTGCTGAACAGTTGTCAAGTCAGCAGGCTTCATTGTCACTGTTTAGCCAAAACATGTAATTTATCTTTAAGAAAAAAAAAAAAAAAAAAAAATTCCAAAAAATTTTCAGAGAAGCCGCATTTTGGGTTTTCATTATCTATGAGCCATAGTCATCAAAATTAACAAAGAAATGCTCTTTCTCTGTGTACATATTAGTTTCACTTTTTGAATTGAATTGGTAAAATAAATAACATTTTTCCATGATATTCTAATTTACTGGGATGCGCCACGCAGTCCTACCACGCTTGAACATTCTCTGGACCTCTTGACCAGTGTGTGAAGGTTACATTTGCTTAGGTACCGGAAAGTTGTTTTTCCTCCGGCAGCTGCGGGTTTGATTCTGCAAACGTGTTTTTTCAGGTTGACGAGTTGATAACAAAGGAGTGAACTAGTCAGGCGCTGAGTGCAGAAGTGGCAGGAGTCAGTGATCATCCATCACTCCTCTCAGAGTTGGCCGGTCATGCCTACAGAGGGAGAAAGATCGACTGTCACTTTCCTCGCAGCAGAGATGTCTCTGTAGAGCAAAGAGGGGGGAGGTGCTGGCAGAGTGACAGAAGGCAGCGGAGGTTAAAACAGGGACTGATAGTCAGCCGCATCCATCATCAAAATACTCTTTAGACAGAAGCCTTTGTTCCATGTTGCATCAGCACATCTGCTTGCGGACCTTTTACCCTTCTCGGCTGCTAACACATGCTCCATTTGCAGCTGTCTCTGAAGCAGGCACAAGCTCTATATGCTGAAGTCACAACACTCAAACGTCTCTGCTGTTATTTCTAGCAGCGGTGCCCCGACTCCCCGTCTGCCTCTTCCTGGGCTTAGTGCAAAGTCTGCTCAGTTTCCTCTGGGATGACTGCTGTCTTTTGAATAATTTAGTGCCGCCACAGCAAGCTCAGAGCAGTTAAGGACAGAGAGATGCTCTGAGCGAAACCTTTGGCGCTCTGTCATCCAGCCACCTGAATCCACCGACCTCTTGTCTGTCTTCACAGCTCTGGAGGAAGAACACTGTTATGAACGTTTGTGTGTGTGTGTTCTCATCGTTTGACAATTTCTAACGCGGAGCTACAGCTCACAACAGAAGCACTTTGCTCCGAGCAAACTGGGGCAATCCATCTTTTAGCTTCAATGATTCTATGATTAAGAGATTCAGCCTAACAAGTGCAGAACAGCTAACTGATGGGAGGGCACTGTGTGGACGCAGTCGGTGTCCTCCAGCTGTCAGAGAAAACCAGAGGAGGCATGAAAAAAGTTAAAAATAACTTTTAAAAGTCAACATTTTAGTAATCTGTGTGTATCCAATGCTTTGTGTACAGAAGTACGTATTTTAAACCTGCAAGATTTTCCTACATTCCAGGAACAACGTCAAAGTGTTGATGATTCTGTGGAAGAGACCAAGACAAAGCTGGCTTTACAAGTCTATACACAGAAATTGCTGCTTGTTCCTCTTTGCAAAATTGCTGAGTCTTAATCAGATTGGATGGAGGGCATCTGAGGACATCAATTTTCAGATCTTGTCAAAGATTCTGAATTGGATTCATATCTTTCTGAATTGGATTCATATCTGGAATTTGACTGGATCTTTCTACTACCAAAATGTTCTTTGGTATTTGGTATTTATTGTCACTCAGGCTGTATGTTTAGGGTTACGGTCCTACGTAAAGGGCAACCTCCACTACGATGTAAAGTCTTTTACCCAGACTGAAAGGTTTACTCTGAGAATAGACTTGTATTGAGCTCCTCCGTAAGTAGAGACGCCTCTGTCCAAACATGTTTAATTTTGGTCTCATTTGAGGTGAGTCAGTTGCCCAACTGTGGTCATTTTGGATTTCATTAGAGGACACATCAGAGTAAAGACCATTAAAGAACACTTAACACATTAAAATTTGCAGTAACAACTTTCAAAATGTGGAAAGGGGAGTTTCAGGATGGAACATATTTGTATTTTACATTTCTTAGGGGTCACATGTTTAGCACTATCTCTTGAAATTTGGTTAAAAAAAAATTAGACATAGCTTGCAATTACGTATGTTCATTTGCTCTAATATATCACTCAGAACTCAGTGCACAAAATTTAGGAGTGAACAGGCAGAAACGGGGCCAATAAATGAAGCGGGAAATAATAAGAGGTACTGACATTAAAATAAATTAGTGGAATGCAGAGCAACCTGCTAATGTTGCAAATTAGAATGTATGACTGAAAACAAAAACAAAACAATGCATTTGCTGCTTAGGCTTGGAAGTTTGCAAACATCATTTGCATGAAATAAAAACTGCTTAAGAATTACTTGCACTTGGTTAAAACAAAGAAGTCTATTTTGCATGTGTTAGATAAGAAGGCTGCTCTGACTCTAATGCTGGTAAATCTGGAACTGCAAACAGCAGTTTATTAATTTTGTATGAAGACTAAATTAGAACCAGTCTAAAGACAATCTCGAGGAAATTAAAAGGCCAGCTACACCCGAAACCGCTAAGAAAGATCTACATTTGGGTCAGTTAGATCTTTAAAGGTGCATTTCAGCAACTTTGGACATAACAGAACTTTTTTATTAGTGTACACTTTCTCAAACGTTTGGGTTCTTGTAATTTATAATCCATCCAGGTTAAAAACATGTATTCAAAAAGCTTGAGTTTGTCATAGGAGAATAAATACCTCTGGTTGATAAAGGAGAAATGCTGCTATCTCAGTTGGATCAGTCACTCTTCCTCGTTCCTACTCAATGTACGCATAATATCACAATATCACTGTCAAAGCTACAGAATAGCAGCAACATCTCTCCATGGCTCAATCCAAGCATGAAAGAATTTAATTAATTCCAATTGTCAAGACGTTTTTCCATATGATTTCTCATGTTTGTACAATATTTTATATCTCTACAACAAAATTCTTATGCCATTAAAATGCAAAAACAATATGAAAAGTACCTGCTACTCAGCTCTCTAAATATTGTGATTATGTGTTATATTACTCGTATGTGAAAAGTATTTTTGAAATATCTTGTGTTTTTCTTTTGACTCTGTGGCATCTCTACACTTCTGTTATTGTCGAACTGTAAAGAGATGCGGCACAAAGTTTTACCAAGAATCCAGCCACCACTAAAACCTGACTTTGGAGGGGGGGAAAAAAAGTAAAACCAGTTGCTGAATCTCTTGCACTTAAGGGATCAGCTCCTCTTCTTTCTTTCTTCCTCATTATGAGATAGACGTTGCATTAATTTCTACAACCTTTAACCGTCACACAGGACACCAGCCAGCCTCACCTCTCTGCGACCTGCACCCTCCCTCTCCATAATCCCACAACAATGCAGAAAATCACATTAATGCACCAGAAGGATGGAGGTACAACACAATCTATGACAGCTGAGGCCAAAGGGGCGTAGCTATCATTTCCATACTAATGCCGCTGGTGAAGATGATGAGGAAGAGGCCAAAGCAGGGGCTTGCACTGTGTTGCTTGTTACAGAGAGGCTTTGTTGTTGGTAGTAGAGGGCAGAAACCCTGCTGCGAGGAAAATCATGTGCTGGTCCTCATCTGGTGCAGCCAGAGTCCATTTAGGCCCTGATCGCTACGGACGCCGGTCCTCTTCCTCCTGCTTTCCTCCGACACACACATACACACACAGACGACCAAAACTCTTTTCATATTTAAATGTGCCTTCGCGTCTCCTGCACGGCTCGTTTTACGTTGTGATTTTAACCGATATAATTGTGCATTCTAGGTTTACTAGAACATTTGTAGATTTTCTGCGCTTTAGGCGAAAGGTCTTTATTTACATGTGAGGAAAACGATTCACGGCCAAAACATGAGCAACCTTTAGTTCTTTGTCGCGCTCTGGCTGTGCGGACAGTGTAGGTGTAATGTCTCCTATTTAGATGCGATTCAAGGCCAGGCGTGGGTGCACTGCAACTTAGCTGCCCGCAGAAAAAAGAAGGAAAAAGCTAAAGTGAAGCCTCGGACAGCCACAGCTGCAGAAAACCGGTAACACCAATCACCTGTGAGGTAGCCAATTATCACGTGTGGTTGGGAGGAACTCTAAAATCAGTGGCATTTTATTAGCTCAGAGGAAAATGCAAACATGTGGTGGAAAGTACCAAAGCTGCTTTATGGCTTTATTTTGAAGGCTTGCGACCCGCTGAAGACCAGTTGTTCCTTCAAGATCTCCGTTTACATTAACAGATCCACCAAGCTCATCCTGGGGCGGTTTAATATAGCATCTCATACAGCACTGGTTCCCACTGAAACCAATGTTTATTTAATAGTACATGAACTCTCTAGTCCTATTTTTCTCCTATCTGGATTCAGATAGCTTGAGATCTGCTTGAAGCTATCTACTCTATATCTAGTGTTGTGATAGATTTGCCCCACCGTAATATTGTAGGAAATCACTTACAGAACACAACAAAACCATATAAAAATAAAAAAATAAAAAAAATGAGCTGCAGCTTTATAAAACATTCATGTATGAAAGCCACATCTGTTTAAAGTGCTGCTAAAGAGGCCTGCAGCCACAGTGCTGGACCAGGCGCATAGGAATTAAAGGGCTTTATGTCATTAACGGATCATGTTACAGTCACAGTTCACGCTATATAAATATATAATGTTTACTATGCTATATCTCTATCTGCATAGAGATATAAATATAGCACTTTGAATGAAGGTTGCTCTGTTTAAACCCCTGACATTTAGTTTGGTGTGCTGCTCTTCAATGTCAGGTCAAGAGAGATAACTGAGTCCTTCAGAAAAGAGACATCATCTCACTGTCTGGAAAAAAAAAAAGTCTCCAAGTGGAGGACATTTGAAACAACTCCTGACACATCCACGCAAGTTAAATCGAAAAGCAGACCACAAGCTGCTAAAAGAAGTCTCCAAAAGCCTGAAAATGTCAAGCCAAAGCCACAAAAGGTTTTTGAGGCTGGTTGTTCAATGGTATGCTTGTGCAGTCAAAACGAGGACTGAGCTAACGTAGGACTGCAGATTTGATGCCTTCAGATCAAGTTAACTACATATTCGGTGGCATTTTAGTTTCTCCACAGCTTTTACACTTCTGTATTAATTATATTACTGTACTGAATTTCTCAACACTTAAATGAGGACATAAAATGCATCTTTGACGTCAGTTTGAACTTTTAAAATAAAACATTCAGTGCTCTGCCTTTTTCGAACAAGAAAGAACAACTAAAATCGTGTTTTACTGAAACATTTCAAAGCAAAAATATCTCCCTCTTTTCCGATAGCTGTAATGTCCCACTCATCCTGCCTTTACGATCACTGGGGGAAAGATTCAAGGCATCAATTTGGACTCCACTTGCTTTCATGTGGGAGCTTCTCCAATATCCTGGCTCTTTGATGTGATTAAGATGGATTCAAACTTTCACTCGGCAAACCAGAAAATTCTCTCTATCACGGGAGAAAAGAATAAAGCAAACCCTTTCTTTGGTGTAAAGGTAAACTAATGAATCCATTTATCACTGTCAGTGAACTGGTTTTTTCCAACTAAACCGCACAATGCTAAAACTTTTTAAACCGCTTTGCAAATTTTAAGTAAAACTTCTCGTCCAGCCACACAATGATTGATGAATGCAGGCCAGTTAACAGCAAGAAAGATCACATTAAGCTTCACCACTGTGACTCATTTTGACATCATAAAAAATAACACTCTCCAGCTATCCAACAGAAGTGCTGAGAGAATGAATCACCGAGCAGCTTTCGGCAACAAAAAGGGAATACTTTCAAACGGAGACACTGAAGCTCGAAGCTGCCGTCCTCGTTTCGCAGGGAGAGAGTCACGTTCTGCGTGTAAAAAGAAGGGAAAGAAATTCATTTCAAAGACGAGGGGCCGACACTGACTGAAAAGTAATGAATATTTTACAGGTGAAGAGAGCAAAGCTGCGCTCTAGGTGACACTCTGGCGACTTTAGAGCTTATCAGAAAGCCATCACCCACAGAGCATGGCCGAAGCAGACCATGTGTCTGATTGTTTATCGGCAGAGCGCTCCGAGGTCCCCACTGTCCCTCCTGGCACCTGCGTGGTGCTTCCATTTTGGTCCAATCACTGTGACAGCATGAAGAAACATAAATGGTCATTTTGAAATGAAAGGAGCGCTGGTGTTGAGGTTCAGCCTCTAAAAATCCAGGCGTATGGAAGAAGTTTTATGCTTTAAATGCGAGTCTGGATCTTTGTGTTTAGCTGATATGAACTTAGCATGAACAGCAAATGAAACAGCTGCTGTACCCTGGTAGAAAAAATATATATAATATTCAACTTTGACCCACCGTCACACATTAAATCCGCGCATTGAGGCTATTTGATGTTTTATTAAAATGAAAAAGTCAACGTTTCTTATAGCTCAAACGAAAGCCCTGCAGCTTTATTGGAAAGCTGCACTGCAAAGCACTGACCACAGGGACACTGACTGAACACACTTTTTCCACCTCCACCTTTATTACTTCTCTGAAAATCTCATCATTTGTCATTCTAAGCCACTGCTACTCTTTGCATCTTACTCTGAAAGTCGCCGCAGAGGTTTTTCTATATGGCTTTAAAATGGAGGGGAAGAACGGGGACCTGAAGAAAAGCAAGGACTGTAAGAGTTTTTCAATTTAGCCCAACAAATAGTTCTCCTAGCCGTTTGCCTCTGTGAGACTGGATCTTGTAATGGTTTTTATGGTCTTTAGGTTGAAGGACTAAATAATTCTTTATTCATCTGGAGAGAGTAAACCATCCTCGATTTGAAACGGTGAAATTTTCAAAGTTACTACTTTTAAAGAAAATAACAAAACAGCAAAAGTTTGATTTCCGTATTTTTAAAATATGTACTGTTAGAAATTAGTTTTGATATTTAAATTAAAGAACGATTGTACTTTGATTTGAGGCTGTAAATAAGGAAAATTATCAAACCTTCACATCAAGGGAGTTAGTACATCTCTCTTCTATGGAATATATTATAGAAAATAGCGAAAAAGCATGCAATTTGCACCCAAAAAAAACACAAAAAAACTTGAACTGGAATATGAATTACATTATTTAGCATCAGTAGTGGATATGCTGCACACACATTACATGAAAACACCAAAGGAGCTATTTTTCAAAAGTATATTTATATTTTAAAACATATTTTGAATTCTTTGGCATTTTTTTGACAGTAATTAGAAACACATTGGAGGGTCTGAGGGTCTGGAGTTACAGACCACTGAGCAGAACTACATTTGGCTTGTATTGTTTCTCACAGTCTGTTAGATGTTGACTGAAATAAAACATCTGTTAGCAGAATATGTTTAATTCTGAAACTTAAACAAGGTCTTTACTCTTACGTCTACATTTTGACACTAAGAGCTAAGAAATCTGCTGAGAATCCCTTGATATCTTTCAAAAAACCTTCCATTTCTTTGCCAAAAAAAAAGCAGCTTCTTAGAAGTGTGAATTCTTCCTGTTCAGACAAGGTCTGACATATCAAACGACTTCATATGATCTTTAATTTTGTATTACATTTATGTTCCTAACGATGTCCCTGAACCATAACTCTGACTAGGCAATGAAGATGTGAGAACCCGGCAAAGAAAATGTGTTCTTGGAAAGGCACTCCTCCCCTTTTCAGATTTAAAATGGCTGGAATTATAAATCTTACTTCAAAAAAAAAAAAAAAAAATCTTTCAACTTTGCATGCATTTCTAAAATCAAATCATTGTGTAACTAAACTTTTCATATTTACAAAACAAACTTCTGGGTGCAAAAACACGCTACGCTTTAAATTTTATGCACCTTTAAACCGCGAGACACCTATGAGACTGAAGAATTGCCGTGAGATATTATTTATGCATTTTTAAGAGAAAAATAACCTACCTTGGAGCAAACTTAAATTGTGAAAATTGAGCCCTTCTGAGGTGCTGGCACTTCACAATTTTTTTTAAATTATTTTCTAACTTCTCCTGAGTAATTGGGTTCTTCCTGTGTTTTCCCCTGGAGAGAAACAGAAATTGCATGAAATGAAGAGCAACATCTTTTTGCAAACACCTTGAAATGAAGAAAAGTGGAACTGACAACACATCCCTATAGCGTGTGTGGCCATCGTGCCAGCAAAGCAGTGCTTGAACAGGGGTATTTCTTGAAATGGCGTGTGTCTTCCATCCTGTGGGTGTTTGTGTGCTCAAGGTGCCTGCCAACTGAACGACTTTGCTGGGAGGGATTAGCAGTACAGTGATCTCTTCAAGTGTATCTGAAGCCTCGAAAAAAGAAATATTCAACTTCACACAGATTCGGGTAGAGTGCGCAAGACATCCAGAGCCTTTGCTGAGACTTTGCATGTTCTTGCATCATCGTACTTTTAATTGAGCTTCCTCTTCCTGTCCCATTTCTCTCCTCTCTGCCCAAAAGTGGGGAAACTGAGCACATCAATATTTCTCCCAGCAAATATATTTTTTTAAATGAGCCTATTGATGTTAAATTCACATCAGCTGTCAGCAACAGCCCCAATGATCCACGCATACAAAGAAATCATTACAAACAAGTCAAGCAGTAATGAGAAATGAGGGGGGAAGTATGGAGCTTGCTTTCTAAAATAAAAGAAAATTGTAATGAGCTGATGAGAAGCGCACGCATCTCTCCCAGATGAGCGGCGTCAATATTTAGATGCTACTTGCAGGCAAAACCAGAAGTTTACATACAGTAAGAGACACAAATACATTTTTTCCTCATTTCCTGAAGTTAAATTAAACCAAATGACTCTTGTTTTTGATCAATTAGAATTACCAAAGTTATTTATGTTTGTAAATGCCAGAAGGCTTTGCAACAACATTTTTGTTTTTTTTACACTTTCTTTGAATTCTGAAATGTGCCGACTTGGTTGGTTAATTGGTTTTTAAAGGATGTATTTCATGGGTCAAATGTTTGGGTTTCCTTCCACAAATTTGAACAAAATACGTTTTGTACCTTGAAGTTTGCTAACAAATCTAAAATAAATTTAATAACAGATAAGAAACAAAATCATTGATACCAATCACTTTCGAAAAGGTTATAAAGCATTATCCACAAATGGAGAAACATAGAACTTGTGAACTTTACCAGAAGTGGACGACCTATTAACCCAAGAGGGAATCAGTCAATAATAGAGGACAATGTCCGTAGTAGTGCAGACTCTGACTGCTACAGATGCTGTGTTCATGGTCCAATGATAAGAAAGAGACTGGGTAACTTGGCATCCATAAAATAGTTCAAATACCAACGCAACAGCTGACCAAAAAGTGCACAAAGGGCAGTTTCATAAACAATATTTAGATGGAAACATTGGGGAAAGTTTTCAGTTCCCTACGAAGATAACAGTGAAACCTTTTGGAAGTTAAGTTTCCTGGTACATTTAGTCTGAGACTAAATGTATTTCACATAAAGGATATCAGACTGGCAGTCGACCATGGTGATGGTAGAGTGATGCTCTGGGGACTCTTTACTGTTTCAGGAAGTACAAGACTTGCCTTATTTCCTGGAGCAGCAAAAACTGGAGTAAAACACTCATAAGCAGTTATTTCATACACTTAATGTTGTTGCTGAGTGGCAGAACCAAGTTTTAAGTGGTAATTACTTTATTACATCGGGCCAGGTTAGTATGAATATATTTTCAGCATTTTAAAAATACAATTCCCCATTTACTCATCTTATCTTTAGTGTTAAAAATATGTTGATGATCCAACACATTTAAGAGTGACAGAATAGCAAAAGTAAAAGAAATCACAACACCGTCTTTCCTATGATCCATTTGCGACTCCCTCCTCCTCCTCCTCATTTTGCAGGAAAGCGAATGTACAGTCACATGAACTCATTAGCATTTCATCCATGTCTTTGTTTTCTCTCTGCTCTGGCAAAAAGAATCAATAGGCATAATGCAAGTTGAAAAGAGAAGCATGAAGAAATCAATCTTAGCTCGCAGTGAGGATGAGAAACTCACTCCCATGTGCTCTCATAATATCAGCTCCTACACAGAGAGCGCGAAGGAGACGGTCTACGGGGGAGGCCCAGAGGACATGGCAGGACTCCACCTGCACTGCTGATCAGTAAAGGGGGAGGCTTAGCTGTCGCAGCTGGAGAGACTTCACTCTGATCAATATTTCATGTCTTACATAAAGCTGTTGCACAGGTCATATTTTAACCATCCCCAGGCTCAGCTCCTTTTCTTAGTGAAATATTCCTCATGGACGGTTAGAGAAATAAAAAAGGTTTCAAAAGAGCGAATGAGAAAAATCAAGGACATTCCTCAAGAGGAGACGTCTGCAGCTAAACTCGTTTTAAACAGATCCCTCTCTTTCGTTTGTAGCCTCTCTGATATCCTGCAAAGCATTAGTCATCCGTGTTGTCATGTCGATGACATTCTCGTCAAATAAGTGCTGATGCACACCGCACAAAAGAGAGGGGAAAAAAAAAACACTCAGTTTCATAAGATTTATTCATAGGAAAATAATATAACAATAATAAGAACGTAACATACATTTTGAACTGCATTAATAAGGATTCTGCTCCACGAGATGTCACCCTGATTTAGGAGTCGTCTTATCTTTTTCACACAGAATCACAAAATTTGTTAAACTATATATAGATATATATTTGCTAGAACAAATGCAGTCATGCAAAATGACTTCTTTCTGTGCTTAAGGAAATTCAGCAACACTTGTGAAGATTTTGGTAATTTTTGCTGATAGCTTTTGACAAATGAACTGTAAAAACAAAAGAACAAAAGGAAAAGGAAGAGAGAAATGGAAGAAAAAAAATCCAGCCCGCTTAATTTAACCAACTAATAAAAAGGCTGGCTCACGTCTTGTTATATCAACCACATCACAACACCTATGCAACATCCCATCTCACATTGTAATATCCCTCTAAAGGTGCAATAAGTGATTATTTCTGTCCAATAGTACAAACTAACTTTGACAAACTATTCTAATCTACTTCTTTCCCTGCCTACTCCTTCGATTCATCATAATAGATGCATTAATAGCACCTAAAGCCAATGAATATGCGGTCATGTTATAATATTGATTTAAAAGAATACGTTAGGCAAATTGAGCCAATATCATGTATCTTAATAGTCTTTAGCATTCTCCTACGTTTGCTGTGCCAGAGATATGTTGAAGCAATTTTAATATCTGGCTCTTTATAAAGATCTGTATATGATTCTATTTTAACAGGATGGTTCAAATTATTTGAACTGGGGTTCTGTGGAGTTGTTGTGAGCAGTCAGTATTCTGCTTGCAGTAGATGACTACCTGATCGAGCTCAGTCTGCAGGAAGAGAAATTAGTTCTCTGCATACACTCTCATGGTACAATACCCTTGAGCAAAAATGCTATTTAGATTAAATAAAGCGGATAAAAATATATAGACTTACCTAAATAACATTATTTATGTTTATTTAGATCATGACCGCTGGAGAAAGACACCAACCTCCCAAAAAGCCCTAAATGAATAAGTGGGTATAAATGATGGTGGGATGGATGAATGGATAGATTGATTATTTCAGTTAAAATATTGTGATTGTGATTTATCAATCTAAGCAACAACAAAGAAATGTGTTGTTAACATACATCCTGCTAAAAGCTTGTGAGAGGGAAAAAAGGCAGCCAGCTGAATAGCAGTGCACAGCAATGTTTGGGAGGGTGGCATTAATCCACTACTCGATACTTAATTTATTTTAAAAAAAAACTAGGGTCATTCTGGTACTATTTCTCATATAAAAAATATATTAAACTGCATAACAGATGGAAAAAAGTACACGTTTTTAAAAACTACATACTTAGATATTGCTAATTGGCTTTCCACACCTCAGTTTAGGGCCCAAACCAAAGTGAGTTTCTGACATCTAAAGACAGAAATCTACCTCTGTTAAGCAGTGGTGTAATAAGATCTTCTGGCGCCAGATCTCAAGACAATAAAATGTCACAATATTACTCATCAAATCCAAGCCTGTGTTGTAAACTGCTATCCAGCTGCTGCCAGCTTGTGACTATCTGTCAAAATAAATGTAAGCTATTATTCTGAGCACTGAACGAAATGGTGAGCATTTAATCTTAGTACCCTGTTCTTTTTATATACTTAAGACTTATTTTGAAGTATGAGGAAGTAGTTATTGAGCTGTTGCACTGTTCTGCTGACAAAGTTAGCTAATGCAGACGCCGTCGGGTTGGTAAACCACAGCACTGAAAAACCTCCACCACTTTTAAAGTTCTTAACTATCAGGATTTTAGCTACTCAGCAGAAAAGTTGGAAGAGTGACAGATAAATTATGAATAGTTTGTAAGCATTATAGGAATACACGTATAGCTAACAGTTACTAGCGATGCAAACATTACTGTCCGCTTTGCAGCTTCCTGTTAATGCTAAAGTAAAGGAAAACAATGTTTTTTAAATGACTCTGGACTCTTTCATAATTTCTGTTCCTATATTTTATTATTCTATATGTTATTATATATTATGGATCCTATTCTGTACTGCTGTATGTTAATTCAAAAATGTAAAATGGATAGATTGATCAAGCTTGAAATGGGTGGTTTTTCACTGTAGAGAGATTCTAAAAAGCACAGTCTGAAACATAGAAAACCTTAACTCTGCTTGTGTGCATTGTATCACATTTTGAATGTTTCTATGTGAATTAGGACCCCCTTAAATTTAGACATGTATGGAAACCATAATATATCAACCAGAATAACCTGGAGTAGAATATCCCATACAGATAAGATTCTTTGTGGTTTGTAAAACCTTTACATTATATGTGAAAACAGAAACATGGGTCATTCTTTGTTTCCCCAAAATCCAGTTAAAATCTCTTCTTGTCTTGTCTTCATGAACCTATAATCATATTGTTTTCTTTAGTGAGCTGTATTTATTATTGCCCACCTACCGGTAAGTGTAGCACACCGACTACTCAATCGCTCTCCACAGAACCCCACTTCTAAAAATCTGACCTGTGATCTACAGTTTAGATACGTTTGATCAAACAAAGGTGGTCAGAAGAACATAGTAATGTGTGGTAATTAGTCGTAGAAGTGGTCTTTAGTGGCAGCTACCGTGTAGCAATGTGCTTCTGTGTAATTCTTGATTGTCAGATCCCGACCTTCCTGCCGCCTGTGATGGCGTCGGTAAAGTGCGGATGAATTGTGACCTCTGAAAGCTTTTTTATTTTTTTCCGTAATGCGACAGAAGCAGGCAGCGTCTGGGCAGCTTGGAGGCGAGTCTTTAACGAGTTAAAAGGCTGATGTAGTTGAGGCCCATGAGAGGTAGCCGGCCTCGCAATCATTATGCTAAAATGTCAGAATTAGTAGCGTGTGTGTGGGTGGAGTCGCTTACCAGTGAATAAGAGATAACATGGAGGTTGAATGAGACTGAAGACTGACAATTGGAGAACACCAAGAGTTACCTCACTGTTCGTTGTTGTCAGAGAACAAATTTGTTCCTACATAATGTAGCTCCCGTAACTTACCTACACAAGAAAATCACAAAAAAAACCCTATCGTTTATATCTTTTGTGTCTGTTTTGACGTGTTTCTACTCTACTCTTGAATTTCTGTCCACTGTTCACATCCTTGAGATTTTTGTGCTTCCTCCTTGATTCCAATAAGTCTCAGAAATGAACTCCATGCAGGGGGATTGGGCAGTAAAGAGGTTCTGTGAAATTTGTGGCTGTATAGTCTTCAGCCACATGCAGGAGAAGAAATTCAGCCTGAAGCGTCCTTGCAAATACCCTACAGAACCACTAGATTGAGGTTTGCTCCCTGTGAGTCTGTGGAAAATGAAATCCCGGAGTGCTGTTCTCTGTTGGACACCGCTCCGTTGGTCCTCTTCACGAGTGGTTTCTGTATGTCAGTTAGACAGTTGTTTCAATCTTTTCGATGATCTCTATCATTGACTTGGAGGGGGAGAGAAGAGAACAGTCGTCTTGGTCCCAGAGGCTACCAGGGCTCGAGTTTCCATCTGTGCTCAACTCGTCCTCCTCGTCCTCACTTCCCTCCTCGCAGGACTCCAGGTAGTGGAGGCCCAGCGCGTTGATACCGGAGTCCTCGGAGCTGGACGGGGACGAGCAGTGGTCCATTTTAGGGCCTTTTAGTTTCTCGACAGTGGAGAGGTGTTTCTGTTCGCTGTACGGCTGTGGGACCGGCGGAGCAGGAGCCTGCCGCTTCGGGCTCACTGGCTGCTCGGGCGGACTGGGATTAGGAGGCATTTGAGGTGTAGCTGGAGCGGGCGGCTGAGGGGAGGGAGGTCGAGGCGGTTCCGGTAAGGGAGGCAGGGGCCGCTGCACGTAGCACATCTTCCCATTGATCCTTTTGACAATGTAGTCGTCCACAAACAGATCCGCGATGACGCAGTACTTGGGAGACTCCAGGTGAGGCGGAGACTGGAAGCTGGGCGCCAGCTTCAGGAAGCGCTCGGCCAGAGAGACGGAGAGGTCCATGGTGTCGCTGCACTCTGAACCGACGGGCGGCACAGCTGTGCTGGGCAGCTGGCACACATTGGTCATGGGCTGGTACACGTATTTACCTAAAAGCAGAGAGAAATAAATGACAACGTCACTGCAAAAACTAATAATAATGAAGATACTGTAGTCAATCTAAATTGGGAAAAATGTATTTTAGAATGAGTCACCTTTCAAAATGTGTAACGTACTAAAAAATGCAACTGGTGAGGAATACGTTAAAATACTCGCACATTTATTCACTTTTTTTTCCCATTTATTCTCTTTTAACATAATTACTTCACACAGAGCATCACATCATGAAAATCTGTTACTCAACCTTGACGAAGCTTTGCTCTGTTTAACCCTCACACATTTAGTTTGGTGTGACTATTGAAGAGTAAACATCATGGTGAGCCCCTAAGAGCTTCTGATGCCTTCAGAAGGAAGATGTTGTACCTTGCTATGCACCTGGTAAGGGACTTAAAAAGGTCTCAAAATAATTTGAATCAGCAATTCAATGAACAGTCAACAAGTGGAACAACTTCCCATGTCTGGTTGTACAAAAACATTTAATAAAACATTTGGTACCTACTGTGGGTTCTTGCTATTGTTGATTTGAAAATGATATTTATACAAGAACCATCACTGATTCCCATGCCAAAAGAAATGTGACTGAAAGCCAAACAGGGAAGAAAAAACTTTTAACCAGTAACTTTTAAAAAGGATTTTACACTGTAAAAAACAATATGATGGAGATATTTTTAAATCATTGCTTTACAGAAACTTGTTATACATTGACACTGTAAATCAGTCTGAGGTGAACTATGACTGACGTGTTTGTCAAGCAGCTGACTGTGGGCTCCGTCTGAGCAGACAGCCCAACTAACTAAGAAGATGATATGACCTTGTTGTGCTATTAGTGTTACTTCTTAAAGCAAAACTGCAACAAACACTTTCAGTTGAAAACCATGCCTAAATTTAGCAATTGTTTACTCATTGTATCAACATTAATATAATGTAAAATGTTATAAATAATATTATTATATCTGTAATACGTTAGATTGTTTTATCATTTCGGTAATACAGTGAAAGCCTTATATTTCTTCTAAAAGATTACTAACATTAGAATAGTTCTCCATACTCATGCTTAGCAAAATGACAATATAAATCTACAATGTCCTAAAATGTGGAGTGAAATGCCCTTAAAAGTATACTTTAAAATTATTCATTCCCTGCCTATAGTGAAGAAATCCTAAATTTCAACATATCATTCAGACACTTCATTTAACCATGAATATCATTTTAGAAAAAACATTACGGTTCAAGTGAATAGTTTCCTTACCTTGAAGTTATCAGATATGATTTTAAAAAAGGAACTAGATTTACTTTTCAATAAACATTAAAGATGTAGCTTCTAACTTTTACAAAAAATATAGATTTTTTTTTTTACATATTTGCTGTCACTATGTCGTGACAGAATAGGAAATTATTCAGTCTAATCGTAATGTTTTTCTAAAGCGGTACATTTCTTCAGATAGCAGCTCAGGGACGATGTGGAGGAGATTGATCTTTTCACAGATTAGCTGTCTCATAACACACGGTCATGACCTGGTGACAGTTTTAACAAATGTAAAAAAAGAAAAACGTTTTTTTATAAAAGTTACATACTGCAGCTTTAGCAGTGACTTTCTCCTCTTATTTTCAGTTCAGGAAAAAATGAATAATTAACAGCAGAAGTAAAACATTTATATGTTGTTTTTAATATATTGACAAACCATTTCTATAGAGAGGGAAAGTTCTGTGAAGTTTTGAGAAACCCCCCCCCCCCCCCCTCCGAGGGATTCGAGGCAAATTTCAAACCTTTCTAAAAGCTGCCTCAGGCCTAAATCTATTTGAAACCCACAACACTGCCTACCAGTAAACACAACAACAGAGTCGGTGACTGGAAGAACAGGGCATGTGGCAGCTAATGGGCCCAGCATTTTCCACAGAAGCTGCTGAAAACCAACACAGGGTTAGAAGCAGAGAGCAAATATGAGCATCTCCGTGGCTTCGAGGTTAGCACTGTCACATCACATCAAGAGGACCCTGAAGCAACCAGAGCTTATGCGGACTTCCTCTGGGAGCTCCGGTTTCTCCCAGAATCAAAAACACGCTCAGTTAATTCGCCTGCCTTTGACAAAGTGCCCTTGACCATGACAGCTACTCAGAGCTAGAGACTGTCACTGACTGCTATACTGTAGCTGTTTGCTGCTCAAAATACTTTAGATAGAGTGCTACTAACTACAGCAGTATTATAGAGGATGGCAAAAAAACACAGCAACAAGCTGTCTTTAGCATTACAGTAGAGCTAGTAGCTAAAAGTTAGCTTAGCAAAGAAGCATGCCAACACTCCCTCTCTTTAAATGTCATGGGGTTTTCCATAATTGTTTCTTTTTTACCAATTAGCATTTAGGCAAATATTTACAGGCAATTATTGTGGCAACTGTGTTTAGCATTTTTATATACATTACCGAAGATGTTTTTTTTAAATATTAGTTATAGCTCCCTGCAATTATTCATAAATGCAAAATGCTAAAGAAATTCAAAATGTTTTATTTCTTGTGTCAAACCTTGGAGGAGAGATTTCAACTGCCACAAACTTAGAAGAGCTGCATTTGCAATGTGCTTCATTTGCATTATAATCAATTATGAAACGTTGAACATGTTGCTAGTGCACCTGGCCCCAACACTGCGAGCCACAAAACAGCAACAGCACAAATAAAAACACACAAAAATATGCTTTCAGTCGATCTTGGCCAAAGATGCCCCTTTTGAAACATACATCTGTGATAACAATCTGTTCATCCTTAGGGTCAATATTAATTTTCATATCACAAAGCAGTCTCTGCTGCCGAAGGTAAAACATTTATTTTCTTACTACCAACATCTGAGGCCAAACTAGAGCAGGGCACCCAAGCCATTTATATGACGCCTGAAAATAAAATGTGTGGCCCACCTCAGGCAAGTATAAAAGACAATGTTCACAACTAGTGTAAAGTGAGAAAGTGTTTACCTCTTTTATAAAAAAAAAAATACCATTTTCAAATTATTTTTCTTATTTATTAGAGTAAATAATGTTAATGTTATATAATAAGGTTCAAATCAACCTGGCTTAGTATTAAAAGGCAGTTGCCTCCATTATTAAAATATGGTTTAAATCTAATTAACCAATTTAAAAAAAAAAAAAAAAAAAAAAAAGCTCAGTTCAGTTTCACTAGTCACACCAAGGCCTTATTACTGGGAATAAAGAATTCACATAAACAAATCTGTTTGAACAAAACATTAGGCCAAAATATCCCCCCAACAAAAACAAAAAAAAAAAAACACAACCCTCTCCAGTCTACAAAAATTGAAGAACAAATGGGAAACAATTGACACTGATTAATCTGAAAAGCCTTGAAATGCAATTTCTAAAGCTATAGTACTCCTGCAAATCACAGTGAGAGTCATCCCACATGAAGAAAACACAGAGCAGTAGTGAACATTCCCAGGAGTGACCACCCCACCATAAAAGACCGTAGAAACATTCAAAGCACAGCTGACTTCGCCTCATTTGACCTCAGCGTCAATTATTAAAATCCCCCAAACTTCAGAGAAACGTCCTGTGGAATAACAAGACAAAACTGGAATATTTTTAGAAGGCATGTGTCTTGTCATCTGGCATAGAACGAACAAAAAGAGCATCAAATTGACAGTCAAACATGACGGTGGTAGTGTGAAGGTTTGATGTTGATTTGCTGCTTTGGGATGGAACTACGGATTCTGTTATTTTACAGAAAAGGAAGTGAAAAATGGAGAATGTTCAGCCATCAGTGTGTGGCCTTTATCTTAAGCACATTTTAGTTGTGCAGTGAAGCAAAATTGTGAGAACAAGCAATCAAATTGACAAGCTGGGATATTACCTTCAACAGGAAAACCATGTTTTAAAGTTTTCCCACACAGCCAGACTGATTGAGATAGTTTTTTGGAAACTTGAACTTTTTTTTTTTTAAATCAGGTATTCTTTGTCTGAAATGAACATCAGTTTGATGTTCTGAAACATGAAACTATGACAACAAACAGCAGCACATATTACAGATTCAAATTACTAATTAGTGTTAGGTTACACCAGATTTTTCACAATGTATTATAAATTAGCCTGGTCATTTACAAGTTTCTAATGCCTCCAAGATTTTGCTTGTTGTTTGCAGCTGATTGACTCCAGTGTTGCATTAATACTGTAGCTGTCTGTCTAACAGGCCCTCAGGAGAGCCAGAGAAACTACAGAAGATGACAAGCTTACACATCACTTTCTACCACTTTGTGTCCTCGTCTTTTGTTTCCACTGGCATGAAGATCCATTGAATCAGAACGATTTTTTTTTTCTTCCCCAGGTTACAGTGAAAACATAAAGTACGGAAGTGGCTCTGCTTTGTGTTGTCAGTGATTTACAAATCGGCTTCTGTCACAGAATAATTTTCATTCTTCTAACCAAATCGTTATTTAATGATGCGAGTCTCCATCAGGCACCAGTGTGGGGGGGATTAAAGAGGCTGAAGCTTTACAGTGTAAACGCCGTTAACAGAAAAACACTGGAGCTCATGTCGATGCAGACAAAAGAGGGAAAGCAGCAGCCGGGGTCGGTTAAATGAGGCAAACTCAGTGGTCCATGTTCAGAATGAGATGAGCCCATTCAGCCAGACAAGAGCGCGCCCACAAATGAGGGCTAACGCTGTAAAAAGGCGACGTGTTGACATTTAGTTTTTAGCATATTACATCTAATTGCATTCATCCATCTGGAGTTTCAAATACCAAGAGCCCTAGTGAGGGACGGACAGATGCCTGCTCGGACACACAGCACACACGCACACACACGCACACACGCACACACGCAGACACACACAGACATATGGAGCCAACACTACAGCAACACTAGCCGATTTTGGCAGCTCTGCAGAAAGAAGACAGTGAGTATGTAAATTTCCAAGGTGTCTACAGTCTCAGCTAAATACATCCATGTGTCTGTTCGCCTTGAGGAACATTATGGTAAAGCTGCAGATCATTTTGTACAGTGACTTGGCTGAAACAAAGAGAGGAAAATCCACAAACACAAAGGCAGGCAAAAAACAGGAAGATGGATAAAATAGAAGCTTAACAACGCACGCTGGAAAATATGAGTTTATATTTGGTGAAACTGAACATAATTTGTTATAAATAAAATGAAAATGTACTGTAGCGGTTCATTGAGTAATTGAGACAAATTTTATCACGTAAAGGGAATTACGAAGTTAGTAAATTAGCAAACATTAACTATATTGGTGGGAAAATCAGCAGTTTTTAATCAAATATGTTTTATTGTGGCTTATTATTAAAAAAAAATCAACTCTTTACCAAATAATACCCCAATCTTATCCCCACCTACTTTCATTTCATACCAGGAAGTAAATCAATTCACATTCAATCTAAACCACTGAAATCGTTTTATTTTTCAGTGAAGTTAAACGTGATCATGGGCTGACGGAAATAAATTGTCATAAAAATATACAAATCTCACATATAATTTAATTTAGTTGTACGTTATTGTCTGAAGACTTTGTATTTTAATATATTTAGGTCCTGGTCAACATTTGGGGCAGTTTTTTCTTATAAAAGAGTTTATAAATCCTGATCAAACTAAATGTAATCTGGGCAGGTTCCTGCAGGTAGGTATTATTTATTAAAGTTAAGTAACTTCTTTCAGCTACAGCAGACTAGGGGTATAATAAAGAAAATTACTTTTAACTCAGCGGATGTCAGGGCAGGTTATACAATGGGCCCCTGGCTTTGCAGATACTCAGACAAATGGTCAGTATAAAATCTCTTATGGTGTATGGTACAATTTCATAACCATAAAAAGTTTTTGGTTTTAGGCAAACTTAAAAACAAATAACTACAAACTGTTGCTTTATCTAAGCCCTAACATCAGTAACAGGTTGGAAACATCTGTTTTTTTAACAGCCTAAAGCAGATGTAGACACTAAAGAAACATCAGGTTTGACTGCAATAATGGCAATTACAAAACATACAGCGTATGCCCATCCAAATGAATAAAGTAGATTTCATTTTCTGATCACATAGCACCTTTCTAAATGTGCTAAGAACAGGATACCAATGCTGCTTGTGTTAAAACATTGATTTATTTCTTGTAAAAATAGGCACAGCTCAACATAATGCGCATTCATTGATGCACCGAAGCCTCAGCAAAGCCAGACAGATGAACAAATGTGTGCCAAGTTTGAATATCATGTAGCTACACGTCTCAGAGTAAGACTGAAGGATAAACCTGGCACAAAACTATAAAAACTACACAGATATATTGATGCAAGTTCTCATCTTTCTTAATCCTCCTTATCACACAAGACATTGTTTGGTATTAAGTGGCGTCTGGATTTGTGTGTTATTCTCACCTTAACTAAGCCATGTTAGGGTGAGAAGTCAAGCCACTCCATTCAATTCTGTTGTTTCATAACGCAACTTTATTTGTAAATGGACAATGGAAATGCTTTCAGCAGATTTATAAAGCTGTGTGTGGGTGTGATTCTCATTTCTGAATTTTAATAATAAATAAATTGCATACATATGCACAGGCCTGATTTCTATTCATTTTCATCCATGAACGGGTGCAGACACTCCCCTAATTAATCATTTGCATATCGCTCCATTGTCTGCACCATCACCAGACAATAGATGTGACAAAGAAATCGACAGCGGAAAAAAAAAAAAATAAAAAAAAAAAATATATATGCACATCTTCCCCAGATGTGACACAGAGACACATTTATCAGTGAATAGAAAAGCAAGTCTGTTTTATTATGGATCTGTTCTGATATTAATAACTAAAGCTGCTGAATGGAAAAAGTAACACAAGTAATCAGCTCTGTAGGTTTGCGGAAACAACTCTGCAAAGGTGAAAGTAGAAAGTGAAGCTCATATGAAGAAAGCGGCAACATGCATGGTGGACACTGTTCCCCACTGGTTGACCAAAGTCGTTTATGGGCAAGTTCAGGGCTGTGATGGAAATGGATTTTAATTGGTTGTAAACATAGAAAGGGCTAACAGCTGTTCTTTTTTTCTTTCTCGCAGCAGGACGTCCACCACAGTGCCACATCATTTTCTCACTTTAAACTTCCAGCATGTTTGAACCTCTTTTTCTTTATAGTCAAGTCTTTATAGTCAACACAGAAAGTTTGCTACAGTATCTCACTGAAGATGAAGCTTGTGGGTTTTATTTTTCCTTCACTGTTATTACATCTGATTCTTATCAAATCCAGAAATAACAGACTTTTATACATGTGCATCTCAAAAGTTTAGTTACTTGGTTTAGTCTTTATAAACACTCCATCCAACTACCCAGAATAAAACATATTTTTATCATCATTAGTACCAACTTTTGCAAAACTTTGTTTTACTGCAGCACTGCTTTTCATGTCACCCAACAACACTAAAACTACTTTGGTAAAAACACAACACCCTAACAATCCCATAAAAATAAACCTACCTTAAATCAAAGCTACACAAAAAATAAAGTACCTGATATTCTTGATATTGTTTTTTATCTGGCCAGGCAGTCACAGATTTCTGCCATTCAAAAAATATATATGTATATACCTCAATGGGATCAGGATCACAACATAGGCTTGTAATATAAGTGCTAGTGCTTCAAAATTAGTATAACTACAAAATTGTTGCAGCACATGGCACCACACGCAGAAACTTCATCTACGCTGATGAAGATTCACTCACCTCAGCATCCAGAGTGCTTGAGGTAGTCAGAGTTGGCCATCCTTTAATAATTAAGCTACTGAACAATAAAGCAATAATTGTCTGACAAGCAGGGAGCGCTCAAAAAGTGTGCCGTTTTCAACCAAGATGGTCAGAAAGTCACAAAGTATGAAAAATGACAGATCACCACAAAAGAAACATATTCTGCTCTTATGCAGCAACAGATTGAACCATTCACTTCCTTCACTCCACCAGTTTAATCCCATACAAAACTTTTTTTTACAAAGTGCCAGCACATAGAAAGACAAGAAACCATGTGACGACACCCTTGGCTAAATTTGCAGGATGTAATTAAGTTACGTCCCAAACCTTTTAGTAATCCAAAGAGAGGGTGAATCAATCTGACCAATCAATTGTACGGTGTACATTTTAGGACAACATCCTCAGGTCTCAGGAAAACATCCTCACACATTAAAAAGAACGGCCTCGGATGTCAGACCGTAGAGAAAAAGCCATCAGACCTCTGACTAAACGGCCTCAGAATAAAGTCTTGGCAAAAAACGGCCTCAGACGAAAGGTCTCAGAAAAATTGGCATCAGAATAAAAGCCGATGTGGTTTTATCTGAGACCTTCTCATCTGAAGCTGTTTTTTGTGTTTTTTAAGACTTTTCATTCTGATGCCATTTAGTCAGAGGGGTCGTTTTTTCTAATGTGTGAGGATGTTTTCCTAGGACTGAGGAAGTCCTAAAATGTACACCATAGATATTTATTTGTCTATCAGTTTTTTAGGTGCCTTGCATTTATGCTTTGCCTCTTAATAATATTTCAAGTCAGATAATTGGGTGGACTCACCACTGTTGATGCCTACAGCTGCTAAAACTTTTAGTGACCAAGAAGCTGAAACTTAAGGAAAGGGAACCTTGTGGTTCTGAAAAAATAATAAAGTAGAGAGATAAATGTCTTGCAGCACCATCGTGCAATGCTTAAATACCAACCTAATTAAAGATAGTCTCCAGAGAGGTCCCTCTATTATGAATTACAGTTTGTACCGGATAAGCCATCCTGGTGCATCGTTGCCTCATAGTTTGTAAATCTAAAGTTTCTTGTGAAAAACTGATGACAAAAATATTTTCCATATGTCTGCCTTTCTGTCTATAAACACTGTGGAGAAAAACAGAAGCAAAAAATAAACAACATTGTGTGTGATCATTTCAATGAATTATAATGTCACAGTGGGCAATGTTGTACTTCATTACTACACTACAGTAATGCCAAATCCAATAATAGTGTATGACAAGTATAGTTTAAACTGGAAATAGTTTAAACTGGAAATTGTTTCCAGTATTTTTTTAAATAAAGTTTCTGGCAAAAAAAGTGATGTTTAATGTATAAATTACTTTGATAAAAGTATATCTTGTTTTTTTTTGTGTGTGTGTCTTTTCCTGTGTGAAAGCACCAACAAATGTGATGCTGCAGGATATTTCTGGTACTGTTTTAAAGTAAATACAGATTTTTTAAATCTGCCATTTGTGGCATTAACAGTAAATGTCAAACATTTTAGTCAATTCTTTGACTTGCACATTACTGAGCTTTCCACAGCAAACACAGACAGAATGTTTTGCTCTGCCAGGGGCCTCATTCGACCAGCTGCCGAACATGCTACACTTTCAGCAAGGACTGAAAGAACCTTTCATCACATCACAATTAAGTGCAGCTAAAAGCATTGATCAAATAAAGACATAAAATGTAGTCACAATGAAAAGCTTGTATGTTTTTCCAGCACATCTGGACATATGGAATTTTAGCAAGAGATCCGACAGAAAAGTCCAATTCAGGACACACTCACATTTATTCATTTTACCAAATGGGTAAAATTATTCACATGTACACGAATGACATATGTGAGCATTTCCTATTGGAAGGTCAACTTTTAATGGAGTATCCCAATCTTTTCACGACTGCACATGAGACGCATATCAGAGGATATCGACAATGAAATAATTTCCAACTGCACTTACACAGGATAATTATAGTATAAAAATGAGGTTCTTTTTCGTCTTTATGGTCCAGGTGAAAAAAATAAAATCCACAGAAAACATCAAGGACATTTAAAGCTGCCTCCGTACAGCATTGGATCAAGCAGAAAAGCAAAAAGAGGATGTTGTAAATAGCCACAAGTTATTTTTTAGAGATATTTACGACTGAAGAAAGAGTAAGGAGGTTAATGATGAAGTGGGAGGGCTTGCAGTTCATCCCTAGAGGAGGCAGTGGATTATTCTTTTGATAACACACATCTCCAGCTTGCATGTCGCTTCTCCTCCTCTTCCTGCTCGTGGCAGGCTGCAAGCTGCTTTCTCTGCTTTAATGGACAAGGTAGGGTCTCTGGAAAATATTACAGGACACTCATTTGTCTCTCTCACTCTCCATTACGGATCTCCAACATCACTCTGTCCACTTTTCAGTCCGCCTGACTGCCTGCAGGCTGAAGCTGGGACTCTAAACAAGCTCAGTGTGAAAGAAAAAAAAAAACAAAAAGAAAACACAACAAGCAGTTCCACAAGTTTTGATTGTCTGACCAATCTTTATGTGCGAACCACAATTACGCATACACTTCATAGTAGTGCTTTATTAAAATCCAACAAGACATGTCTGTGAGTGCAGATTGCTAAATCTTGTTGGCTGGGTTTTTGTGTTCAGAGCTTTCCTGCAAAACAGCTGCAGGAAGAGCAGCAACACAAGCTGCCTGTTTCAGCCAAGATGACGCTCTGATTCAGGATTTTGTGAAACTCCCTTCCTCTTTCCTGTTTCAAGATCACTGGGCCAGAAACTGCTCCACATGGAGCCACTGGTAAACCAAGTTCTCTCTGTGCAAAATATGCTATTCTTAAGTTTTTCTTTCCGTAAACGTTGCTTCTATGTGAAAATGTTTTTTTTGTTTTTTTTTACAATGTCCTTTAGCTGAATAGTTGGATAGTGCTATAACAATCCTGAGCTCAAAACAAATTCAAAAGTTGCCATTAAATATCATTTAATTTTTTTTCATTTAGACTGTTTTCCTGCCAAACTTTCTCACCAAACATGCATGATTTCCAATGGAGTGTAATGTGAATAAATTATGTGGTGGTACTGATGCAACTTGGCATTTCAAAAGGAAATTTGTTATGGTCCAAGCAGAACTTGTTGTGCTGGGCACATAACTCCTTCACTCAAACTGGAGACAATGAAGACTGGCAAAACGGGCGAGAAACAGGAGACAGGAAGAACGAGCTGAATGTCCACTGAAGAAAAACTCAAAAGCTGCATTTAAAATGTTTTGTTAATACTCATAATCATGAGTAAGAATTAGGCAAGATGCTTGCTGCATCTTAAAACTGGGATGGGGAATTATCTGGACTAAACATACTGAAAAATTACAAGATTTTACCACATAAAGTCTGAGCCAAACAAAACCAAATATTGCTCTAAAAGTAAAATCCAACATCAAAACATTAAAAAAATAGTATACAGTTAGATGATTTTCATTTAGTTGGGTGTGTGACACTTTTTGAAGCACAAATATGCCAGTTATTGATTATCTTATGAAACCAAAAAAAAATAAAAAATGTTCCAGCAGTAACATTTCCAAACATACAGTCTGTTTTTGACGCAACAAAAAGCATTACTTTGGTGGATGACACATTTTTCAAATAATGACATTTGGGTCAACAATACAAATTTTCCCACTGAATGATATAGTAAGTTTTAAGGTTCTAAAATATTATATAAATGCAAAAAAAATAAATAAATAAATACATAAATGTATGGCAAGTTTTGCCATTATTTGTCAACTGATGTTTTTAAACTTAAAATGCATTTAATCAGTTTGGGTTTTGCAGATATAAATTAATTAATGAGAACAAGTATTTTATCATACGGTTACACTAGAGACATTACCGCTGTGTTTATGCTGTCAGACAAAGATTACAACAATGTTTTTATTGCCGTTTGTTAAGAGTCATGGCAGACAAAATGTTTCAAAGCACTCCACGCCAAAGTAATGCAAAGATAGCTGATAAAGAGGCTGAACCTCCTCATTAGGTTTGCATCAATACATCAATAGCCAATGAGAGCAAGCAGCATTCCTATAACAATTTCCTGCCCTTTATTATGTAATTTCATATATGATACATTGCTTAGTTCTGTGCTGGCTTTTATTTCATTTTATTCAGTTCTGACTTCTTTTTTTTTTTTGATACAGCAAAATTGATGACTTTCTTTTCTTTAAAAAAAAAAAAAATCTCATTTTAAAATAAAATTACCAATACACAAACTCTGCTTTGGAGAATATGACCTGCAACTTTAAAACCTCCTCGCTATCAGGATTGGTTTATTTTTCTGTTCCTGCTTATGTAAAAGTAAAATGAAAGCAAAAACAGTAAACAGATGTGGTGATGTTGCATCATATCTGCTCCAAATCATGGCCTGAAACCGGAGATTTGGGACCCAAATGTACCCTTTCAAGTCCTACTTTTTGGGATTTGATTATATATAATATCCTTGTTTTATTGGAGGCCAGCAGTGTTTGTTTCTTCTCTACCTCAAGCAAGATTGGGTAGCAAAACAGAGGCAGCAGTGGACCCAGAATTAAACTGGCAGGCAAGATCTGAGAGGTTTTAGCCAGAAAAAAAAACTAAACAAAAAAAACTCCTTTATATTCTCAAAGCAGAGTCTTTTTACTGGCAAGCTCTTCTCCTCTATGAGAGGAACTAAGCACTTGATCTTCACACGGCCCTTTTGTCAAAACGTGGGGTGTTTTTAACGTTGTGCCCGTGTGTTCACGATTACTATAAAGGCAGAACACATGCAAGCAAATATGTGTGCAGCTATATATAGAAACTACTACCCAGAAAGCGATGGCGAGTAGCTGAGGAGGCAGTTACAGTAACAGCATAATTGATGTTGCTGGAAGGATGTGGAGCACACCGATGGGATACCTGCTCTCTCTTACCATGCAGAGAAACTGAATAACACAAATGATGTCAAGACTTCCTGGATGGATGTCGATCCAGCTTTCCTCGACCATTAACGGTGATAGGTGTACAGTATTACACACTCTTCCCCGACTGTCTGACAATGGGGGTACACATTGAAAACACTGTGGAGCTTTTCTCCTCTCTGCTGCATCGAAACAAGTGGAAAAAGTTTCGTTCGAAATCTTGAAGTCACAGCAGCTTATGAGATGATAAGCAGAGAACAGAAATCCAATTACCTCACCTTTCTTTCTACAGTCACATGTGATGCAACTCGGCTGACACCAGAGCACACAATATACTGCGCCCTTCACACCCCAGTAAAGGTTTTGAAGCGTAATTTCACGGTGAAGAATGTTGAGAAATCCAACATTTAATTTCAATGTATTTATTTAGCGGGAGGGAGGGGGAAAATTCACCTTAGCAAATTATTGTTTTTCTCTAAATTTTAGGAGCCACACTTATCTGAGTTTCTAATAATTCCTATTGAACAAATGCAAGTGCAGCATTTCTTATTTATGCTTTTCTTTTTTTTTGGTTGAATGTTCAAGGCTTACCATCTCCTTGAAGTTGAAACAAGGCAAAACAGAGGTCTAGCTCTCTTTTCATCAAAATGAGAAAGAGAGGAGAACATGCTATTCAAGTAAAGCAAACGTGTGTTAATCTTTATATGAATCACCAAATCGCTTCAAGAAAACACAGCCTCGCCCAAACAACCTTTTTTTTCTTTTGTTTTTTGTATTTTTCTGAAGTCAGAGCAAATTGAAATCAACTAGAACTGTGACAAAAAAGTCTGGATGGTGACTTAAGTTTATCTTGTCACCAAAGTCTGGAAGATGGACACATCATCACACAATGTGCTTAAAGGTTCAAATGTTCAATATCCTACACTGTGAGATTATGATACTGTAATAACAGCATAAATTAAGGCATTTTAAATGCTTATCGGAGGCAGCAATAAGTTGGAGGGTAACCAACTTATCAAATAACCTCGGAGCCATTTTAATTATTTTTCACACGTGTCTCAAAAACTCGTGGAATCGTGTTTCTGGTCAGAAATGCCTCCTAAGTGTTGTCAGTGAAAGATTATTTTTTTATTTTCTTCTAATTGGGTACAATTTAACCCTCCTACTGAAAGAGAAAGAGGTCAGCGAAGTAAATCTTCCTGCCAATACTGGTTAGTATGAGTCTTTCACACAATATATAGTGATCTTCCAGGTCATTCTCCGTTCTCCAGCTGGGAGTTATGGACCATCCATTGGCAGACTAAGTGGACCACGATTGTGAGGCAGTTAGCCACTATGAACTACTGACAGGCGGCAGGTTGGTGGAAAACTTTTTTATATTTTGTCATGTTTCAAGCACGAACCTGAGTTTATTTTTATTGGGATATCATGTGACTTTAAGTGATTATCTGCTTGAAAACAGAAATCTGAAAGTGTGGCATGCATTTATATTCAGTCCCCCAGACTTAGTATTTTCCAACCCCTGGTCCTCAATCTTGAAAAGCTTTTTTTATTTGTGATGCTCACTTTAAAACAGTGAAAGCTTACTGTCACATGTAGCATAGAGGCAAAAAAATAAAAAATAAAAAATTCTTCCTGTTGCAAAGTTTAAACGTAAGTTCACATTAATCTCAGCTAAATCCTGAGAGTATAAAACCAAGCTCCTTTTCTCCTTTATTAGCTAAGCTGAAGTGGGAGGATATTAGATCAAAAAGGGAAGGTGGTGTAATATCTGGACGGACTTCTTTTCCTGGTTCTGCTCTGCTTCCATCACCAACAGAGCAGCAATTAAAATGATCGAAGGAGCTGTGGTCTGCAAACACTAACAATCAGTCAAGAACCTCGCCTCAGGCCCCGTTACTGATCCGTTAGCAAAAGGTGAAACGGTTTACAATTCAGCACTGCGCTTAATTCAGAATCAGTCAGCAAATCAATCTGCACAGGACAGGAGCAACCCCAGAAAACCTCCATGTTTCACTTTTGGATAGTTGCAACTTGCAAGCAGTGTAGTTTGACAGATGAGACTGTTGAGATAACCTGACAGAGAGAGAGATCCCACTTTCCTGTACCAACACAACAAAACGTATCCCAGAATCAGAAATTGGTGCCGACAGGAAACAAGCAGACTGACAAGACTGTTCAGTGCTCATTATGGCCTCTGATAGACTTTGTTAATGAGTAATTTATCACTCTCTTTGGCAAGTGTAATCAGTTAAAGAAGGATTAAGTGAGAGGAAGAAAAAAACAAGAATTCAGGCCAGGTGGTTCTAGTGATGCTTCAAGCAAAGGCAGTCATCAGATGTGACATATTGGCGGTGACACTAAACACCGCTAATTACTGCTAATGAGAGGCTTGGACTGATGTTGTTGTCACCAGCTGGGAACACTGCCTCCACCTACATCCAATTCTGCTTCTTTCCTCTCCGTTTTCTCTGCCAGAAAAGCTACAACAGGAAAAACACTCAAAGCCGCAGCGCCGGGGTGTTGCTCGGTTTTCGGCTGGAAATAAAAGAAGGAATTAAGTCACAGGTAATCATCGCCCCATGCTGTTCCCAGATAATGGAAATCATTTGTGTTTGAGGACATAAACGCTGAGCAAAGTGACCTTTTTTGTTTGTTTTCCTGAAAACCTATTAAAAATGTAATTAAAAAAGGCAGCTCAGCAAGGCTCCCCCGTGGTGGACGAACAATTATCAGCTTCTGAACAAGTTTGTGCTAACAGGCAGCAGCTGCTGGCGCATTCGAAATGAAAACGCGACGAGATACGGGGGCCGCCGCAGAGTTCTGCTCTTTTGCATTCAGCATTACTTCACTTTGCTGGAGAGAAGGAGGAAGTGAGCCAAGCTGAGGCGAGCATAGAAAGCAGCCGCATACAGTTTTCTCAGTGGGCGCCCTGGTTCTGTCTGATTCAGCAGCCAAAGATGGTTTATTTTCACTGCTGGTGCATGACTGTCCTGCACAGGGAAGCTGAGAGTGGAAGCACAGAGTGATGTGAAGGTGAGAAACTTTATCATGATTATTTTTTTTCCTACAGTTGAATGAAGAATGTTTTGGGAAAAAATAAAAAATAAAAAAAGGAAAAAAATAAAACAATCACAAACCTTGAAAATTTCCACATTCCCTGATGTCTCAGCCACAAACCTCAATATATTTCATTGGGAAGTTATGTGACAGACCAGTACAATATCTGTGCTTTTAATAAATGGGACGTTTTTTTTTTTTTTTACTAACTGCCTTTAAATAAATTTGCATTCAATAGTATTGAATAGTTTAAAGTCGGATACGTTCATAAAACAAAATTCTGAGCTTCGAACATTTTAAAAAGCGCTGTTTGATAAACTGTCTAAAAATGGGAAGGCTATGCCAGAACTGCAAATCTACCAAGGAACCAACAGGCTGACTTTAATTCTGGAGGTCCACAGCTCCGCTGGGAGAATTTGTATATCAAATACACATATTTTATGTCAAAAATCTGGCCACTGCTGAAAGAAAGCCAAAAAAAAAAGTTAGTTTAAAAAGTTTATCACAAGCCAGGGACACCAGAAAAGTGCAGGAAAAAGTGCAGGGACAGGAAAGCAGGTCAGCAGATAGATTTACTGACAGACAGGGCAATACTGGAAAAAAACCCTGCTAAAATCTGCAAACGGCATGAGCCTCATGGAGGTTCATCTTCCAGCAGGAAAATAACCCCTAAACAATCAGAGTTACAATGAAATGATTGACATCAAAGCATAGTGTGGTACTTCAGATTTGGATCCAATTGAGAATTCATGGAAAAATGTGAAAATTTACAGACGTTCCCATTCCAACCTGACACAAAGAATGCTTTACTAAGTGAAAGAAATTTTTACTATGTCAAAGAAAGGGCACACACTTCTGTCCCTAGATATAATTTTGAAATTCACGCACATCATTTCTCTTTCACTTCACAATTACAGCAGCCTATGCATTAGTTTGTATTGATCTATGACAAAAAAAACAAATACATTGAAGTTTCTATTTTTAGTGTGACAAAATGTGGAAACGTTCAAGAGGTATGAATATCTTTGGAAGGCAGTGTAGTTGGATAAAATACATCCGCTCTCTCCAATTGTTTTACTGCCAGAGGGGAGGAGAAAGTCTAAGTGTTCACAGACAGATAAACACTGGATTGGCTTTGCCAAGCCTCCTGAATGCTTTCTGCAGATTGCAATAAACACTGGAAGGGATTCATCATATTTCTGTCACATCTAATATTTCAAAATCGCGTGGCTCATTCTGAAGAGAAGGTGGGGGCATCTGAAATCCCACGATTACACAGCAAAAAAGATTACAATGTGACTTGTGCGGTTGCATGCTGTAAGCCCCTGCGTGGCTGCAGCAAAGGAGATGGTGATTGTGTTTTACACTGATCTGAGGATTTTCAGGGCAGCTGGAGTGAGATGGGGATAAATTGGGGACAGCACAAAGAGACGGACACGCTGTCAGGGGTCGGGTTTATGCTATGGGGGACTGGCTCAGAAGCTTCAGGCTGAGAGAGGTTCAAACGGAGAGACAGGGTGTTAGCGGTAGAAGAATGCTGCCAAATTTCACCTCCCAAAGTCACATGTTAAATTTTGAGCTGCATGTTCCCAACATCGATAGTAAAAAAGGAAATTAATGAGTACAGCAGGTTCTCTGCTTTGTGCCTGAAAGAAACCCTTTGGTACGATTAAAATGTACTTTTTAGTTAGTGATGATTTCCAACATCTAAAGTACCACTATAGCTCTCCATTTCTCTTTTCTGTGAAAAATAAACATGCTTAATAAGGAGCCCAAATGAATAACAGTGTGCAACAATTTATTATAATTGCTCAAGATTATTTTACCACTTGCCGCCTGAATTTATTTTCAAATATAAAAATGTACTGGTTTTATTTTTGCTGTCGTTATAGCACATACAATAAATATAAATTTAACTGTAGGTGTGATGCCAATTAGCAACACTCAGCAAAATGTTGGCATGATAACAGATTTTTCTGTCTGCATTGTACAGTGTTTTGTGCAATACATTCTAGTCCTAACCAGCTTACGCCTAGGATGTTGTTTACAGACTGACCGAGAAATGACAGCCAAGTAGTTCCACTACAGTTCCAGGTATGAGTACAAAATGCATTAGCAGGCAATTTGAATGCATTAACACATGAAATAGTTTGAGTCGATTCCAGGTAAATAAATGTTATCACTCAATTCTGTTACTTTCACATTTATCAAAGAGGCACAGGACAGCATGAGAGACTTCTTTCAGCCAGCTGACCATCCGTGTGCAGAAATATGTAGGAAAGGCAGAGTACTGAACTACTCTATGCTTTACACAGCCAGCGCAAACTCTGTTCACTCCTGCACTGCCTCTAGCATTTCCTTCAAAGGACGTTTAACCAAAAATAACCAGAATACACCTCAGTGCTGAAAAATAAACTAAACCCACCAGAGGAAACACTTTTTTTAATTTTTTTTAAACATTGGTATCACTGTGGGACACTACATGACCCATGCCTTTAATCAGCTTCAATTTCTACATAAGTGCTATTTTTAGCCATGAAATAAACACTGGCTGGTCTGCTGAGTGTTCATAGCATTATGTTGGGTCAAAATACATGCTAAACCGTGTTGCTAGCAGCTGAGATTTAATCAGCTTTTAAATGATTGCATATTACCTAAATCCAATCAGTTATTCGTCATACATCACAAAATCTAAATGAAGGTTCCGAAATACTAGATGTGACACAGGCTTTAAGAGGAAATCAGCAGACGTGGCCTTTAAAAAGCAGAAATGAAAGTGATGATTCAGATGTGTGACAGAGTCATCAGACTGCATCCAGAAAAACAGATGAGACAGAAACAGAAAAACAGAACCAGAATCTGGAACATAAAAATCCCTGTCTGCTAATGAGTCTGAGTTCACACCACAGACTCTGTTTTCAAGTTTTTTTTATAATTGAAGGATTTGAATCTGTTGAAGCGTAAATTATCATGAATAATACAGGGAGTATTTATAATAGATGTAGAAATGTTGTTAAATATAAAATAGAAGTTGCTCTGAGGACATGCTCTTAGTACAATGATAAACTTTCACAAAAAACTTTATTGCAGCATTACTTAATCATGTAATGTGCCTTAGGTACACTACATATCCAGGAATATTTTGCAACCACAGATGCTTAAAATTTGATTATCCTGATTGGTTACTGATTTAATAATGCATAGTAGTTGTAACAGTAAAAACAACATTGAAACACAGTTTTCTTGTACATTTGAGGGTGTTGAAAAATATACTTGTTTATAAGTAACTTAACTGGACTCTATAGGTTTGTTCCATGAACTCCAACCTGGGAAAGTCACAAAAGTAAAGTACCTGGCCGACAGACAGCACCTAGCAATATGTTGCCAATATAAGACTGAGGTAACTGTTAAAATCTTGATCTATAGATTTTATGCCAGGCAGAAATTGGAAATAATCAACAATTGTCTGTTAAAAAGAACACCATGTATCACTAACAAAATCTAACTCGAATTTTTGACCATTACTGTGTCTTGAAATTACAAGGGTGATGAAGCTTATGCATGTACATCTCAATGAATCTCAATGAATAATAACATTGGAAGGTTAATTTATGTCAGCAAATTAATTCTCTCCAATCCCAACTTTAAATAATTAACTATTTAGAGTTGTGAGGACTAAATTAGCTGTATAATTTCCTGCTACATAACTGCACTGACTTTGGACCCAATAAATAGCAGCAGACCAACACCAGCAGATGAAAAGACTACCGAGTTCATCACTGACTGTAGAAACTTCATACTTTTTTTTAGGACCTTGATTTCCAAATTAAATGCAAAGGTCACTCTAATCTGAAAAGACTTCCAACAGTCTATCACATTTTATTTTTAACCCGGCTTTGACACTTACAACGTTGCTGCTGGTTCAGTTGTGACTTAACACAACCAAGTTAATAGTTAATTCAATGTTTTTGGAGAAATTTACTGTCTAGTGATGTTGCTCTTGAAGCAACATCACTAGACCGAGTAAATCTCTCCAAAAACATTGAATGGGTGTTGCTTTAAGATCCTCTCAAAACCGCAGCTGTCAATGTTGCTTGTAGATGACTTTTGATTACACTTTTTCCTGCCACTCAACTTTCCATTAAAGCCTTGTTTCTTTAGCAATGACCTTTTGTGGATAATGATTCTTCATGAAGGTGTCAGTAGTTGCTTTCAGCTCATTGTTTTGTTTCGTGACCTGCATGTTCTTTAAACTTCACCACAGATGGTTTGGCGGGGGTGAGGGGGCTGTTTGTTTTTTAACTGAAGAGATAACTACTATGTCTTGAAATATTTCTAAGAACACGACAGTCACAGTAAACGTTGAACTTTACAGGGCAGCCAGTGATGTGCAATGGACAGATAATTAATTCCAATTGTCACCCAATCTAAAATCTAAAATTAAAATTGTTGCTGGTTGATATTACGGTGCAATCAAAAGCAGAACTAGTTCATGTTCATATTCATGCATATTCATTACTTTATCTCATCTTGACTACTGCAACAGCCTTTTTATTACTCCTGCAGAAAAATCCCATGAATTTCATATATGAAAGATGTTGATCGTCTCCAGTCAGGTCAGAGCGCTGCTGCAAGACTTTTTACCAACACACAAAAGAGACTTTTAATCTCTCTACATTGGCTGCCGGTACATTTTAGAAATCATTTTATAATTCCAGTATTTGCTTTTAGAGCCCTTGTGGTCAAGTCTCAGCCAATTTCAGACCTGCTAGGACCCTACAGCACTTCTAGTGGTCTGAAATCTTCCAGATAAAGGATTTAATAGTTCCTCGAACACATTTTAAGAGCAGAGGGAGGCTCAAGACTTATGTATTCAGTCTGGTTTTTAACTAGTTTATGCTTGTATTATGTTTTATTATCTGTTTATGCTTTTGTCTTATGTGGTTTTAATGGGGGGTTTTCTATAGTAAAGCACCTTATGGTTTTCTGACCTGCAAAAGCGCCTAAATAAATAAAATGTACTTAACTTTCTAATGCATCTGTGTAACATATTAAGTAAATCAATATATGTATTTTTTTTCAATGATCTACTTAAATTTATGCAGATTTTCCTATATAATGATCAGTCTTATATACAATTGTAAGCATTGGTGTCTCATAGATTGAATAAAACTGAAAAAGTAATAATATAAAAACGCAACTAAAAAGGAACATAAAATTGATTTATAATCTATAAACTACGTATTTTTATCACAGTAATAGTTAAAATTATTTTAACAGACAAAATTTCTGTCCAGCCTAAAATCTATCAGTTGAAATTGTACCTATTAGTTAGCTGTTAAAACGCACTGAGATTTGAGCCTGACTTTTGATTGATTAAATGTTCTTCATGAATTTACTGAGAAACACTTCTATTGCCACTTTATTTAGTTTTCAAATACATTTTTCTTTATCTTTTTAAAATGTCATCTCTTTAAAGAAAGCGCCCAGCCTCTCTGCCTTTTGAACATTGTAAGCAAACCGAGCATTTCTTTAGTCATCACAGACGTTGAGTTTACATTCTTGTTGGTCATTAAAGCATGCAAACACAAACTTACAGTGACACCAGCCCAAGTGGCAGCACCAGTGCAGCTTGAAGCACTTCCCGTGGCTGTGCGTCGCGCAGATGGAGAGTCCATCACACGGCAGGAAGTCTGGTCTCCCCGCGCAGCTCTTGGCCAGAGCCTGCGCCTCGTCCAACTTCTCACTCTTCGGACACTTATGAGCTCCCGAGGCGGCCATGCCAACATTTCCCGGATCCAATTTTGTTTTCAAAACGCACGCACGGTATGTTGGAGTAAAACTAAAACCGATCCGAGAGGTTTTTCACGGTCCACGCAGCCAAGGAAGCTTTGTAGAAAAGGGGGGGTCGGGGAGGGGGGGTGGATAGATGCTGCTGGGTCTTCTGAATCTAGATCAGCTCGGTCAGTGCTCACACAAAGGGTGGCACAGCGTTCTGTGGAAGTACAAACGACGGGCAATGTCACATTCGAAGCCTCCCGTGATCGTGATCCACGCATCTCCCCATCTCTCGTGCCGTGGCGTGGCGTCGGGGAAGCTCCTCAGCTGTGCGCGCTGCTTTGGTGACGCGCATCCGAACTTCATCACAGAAACGGGAGGAGCCCCGCGAACACAAAGCCAGCTGCTGTGCGCACTTCAAACGCCACAACCAAGGGCTTTCATCAGCTCCTCACACAACTTCAAAGATCAAGGCTTGAATATGAAATCCGTCGTCTCCAACAAACCTTAAAGAACTGGACTTTAAAAGTGTCGATTTGTTCAGGATGTATTTTAATTAGCCGTAATTAAAAGCCACGGAGCATTCCTTAAAAGAAAACAGGCTACGTGGGTGGAATCGTGCAACCAATCAAATAAAGGATGCAGAAAATGGTTAATAATGATGAAAATAGCGGCATTGTAAAGCAAAAGATTCCAGCTGATCTCCAGCCGCTAGGGGGCAACCCTAACACCTGCTCAGGACCGGACGTCAGATTGAGATTTACCTGGAATGAGCCATTGATTTATGTTAAAGCAGTTTAAAGCTGCGGGTCTCCCTCTGTTCCTGCTGAAGCTGACCCAGCAGAAAGCAGGAGATACAAACCGCAAAAAGGAAACAAGAAATGAGCTTCTTTTAATCAAATAAAAACAGCAAGCAGGATGGAAAGAAACACCATTATTCTGAAAAGTACACATACATATATTGTGTGTATGCTTTTATTCAAGACTTTGGTCATAAGCCACATGTTAGAAATATACATTACAAGTCATAATTCAAGAAAACGGGTACATCAATGAGACTTTTCTCACATTTTGTCAGATTGCAATCACAAACTTCCATGTTTTTCTGTTGGATTTTAATAGAATAAACCAACACAAAGAAGGTGCAATTGAAGTTACACATCAGTTTCTTTTTACCATCTTACCAGATGAGACCAATATTAGCTAACTCTGCACTTCACCCTTAACACAACATCCATCAGTTAAACATGGTAGTGGCAGCATCATGTTGAGGGGAGAAGTCTAACTCAGCAGGGTCGAGGAACCACCTGGTAATAGTTGATGAGAAGTCAAACATCTTGCAATGGACTTCAAACTGGGAAGGAGGTTCAGTTTCCAGAAGTAAGAGTATCCATGCCAAACTTTTCAGATGTTTATAAAAATGTCTACTTCTACACATTTTTATGCATGACTTTGTTTTGGTTTATTCCAATTTAATCCCTCCAAAAATGGGGGGGAGGGGGGGGAGAAAACAGGCACTTTATATCAAACGTTGCAATTTCTTAGGAATTTCTCTTACTGAACAATGAATTAGTTTTGTACACCTGCAGTCTTTTAGTGTTAAGGTATATTAGTGCATTAGACTTTTTTTTTCCTAGTATCAACATATTTTCCTGTTTGTACTTTCTGCTACTATAGTTTGGTTACCTTTGTGATTAAATATTTCCTTTGGTTTATTCCTGTCATTTCTAAGTGCAAATTGAAACACTTCTAACCAGAATGTGAAATCACAGTCAGCTGATATCACTGCTGTTCTGTATAAGGTTTGACAGGACTGCAGGATTTAATGTTGTCAAGTATGTCATTCATGCATCATCCTGTTCAACCCATCCAGTGTAATGAATAGTGCGGTTTCAACATAGTGTTTCATTAGGCCCCTTTTGCACATGTGCAACAGTCTGTATTTATAGAAACAGCAATATGTTCAATAGATTGTGGAAGAGAATGATAAAAAAAACTTCTTTTTTTCCCCATTACAGCCTCTGATTTAGAGACTCATAACTTAAAGCTCCACCAAACCACAGAGGAGGTTCTTCTCTCCGCCAGCCGTCCACTAAAACGATTTTTCCCTATTTCTGCCGAGGCTGCAGATATAACTTTAACAACCTCAACAATTTACTCCCATTGCTGTTACCTTACATTTAAATGACTGGTGATCCGCATCTAATAACACACTGCTGGAAAAACCACTGGGAATTTCATAGACTCAATTATGCTTTTATTTCATTTGGCTTTGCACATTTCTTATTCGCTTAATGTTTTGTTATTGTTTTTAGAAGTGCAGTCAGTTCTGCATTCAGAATATGTAATTTTAACTCTACTTTTTCTCCAAACAGTGCTTCAGGTTATTAAATTAAAGCATAGCACCGACAAAGCTCAGATTCTGATACTTCAAGCTGGATGCGCAACTTATGTAGACAAAAATATCTTGCGAGGTGAAAATTTTTATTGCTATGGTTTGTTCATCTTTGAATCTCTTAGAGGGCCCACTATATGCATAATAAAGCAATTTATTTCCACAGTATAAGTGTGGTGACACACACATTTGCAGACTATTTACTTTCCTTTCTCAAAATGATCAGAAAACAACTTGAAGACACCAAAGACTTTTTGGAAATTATTCTGCGGACGGACAAGGTAAAAGTGGAAATTGTTTGGCAGGTGTTTGACTCATTACATTTCACATAAAAACAAAATACAGCATTTCAGAAAAAGTTACAACTCTAATTTAACAAAACCTGGAAAGCAAATGCCCCGCCGATTTGTGCTGTTAAAATGAAGTCCATTTGGTAACATGGTCCAAGACAATGTTACCAAGCATGTCTCAAGGTTTTGTAGTGGTCTAGTCAAAGTCTGGATCTAATTCTGATTGAGATGAAATAGTATGGTCTTAAACAGGCAGTTCAACATGAACTCTTTAGCAGGCCATTTCTTTTTCCCACAGGGCCAGGTTAACTGGAGATATTTGGTATGGCTGATATTAAAATATGATTTATGTTTTAAAGATTTAAGTATGACAAATCTGTTATATTTAATTTCTGTAGGTTCTTCAGCTTTTATTTGAATAAATTAAACCCTCTAAACGACTGTTACGTTTGCATTGATAAATACAAAGCAAACAGATGACGAGAGTGATTTAATGCATCGTATCAAAGCTACATGTGAGTGCAAAGTAAATATACATTAATTTGGTTAATTAGCAATGTAATTAATAAAATCTGCTGTCACACTGGAGGTGAGCTGAAGTTTAAAGCTGGCTGCGGGGTTTCTGGATGACCTCCCTCCATTTGTGGATCGCTGGGTTGCCGCTGGCTGCCAGCTTCCGGAGCAAGCTGCAGGGCTGCAGGCCTGGAACATCAGGGTGGATCTGCTGGTAGTGTTCCAGCCTCTCCACAACCTTGTCTAGACCCACCTGGCCAGCGTAGAACATGGGACCCCCGCGGTGGCGGGGCCAGCCATACCCGAGCACATAGATGACGTCGATGTCTTCCGGTCCTGCGGCGATCCCGTCCTGGAGGATCTGGAAGCCCTCGTTGATCAGCGCGTAGAGGCAGCGCTCCAGCACCTCCTGGTGGTCGATGTGACGTGCCACCAGGCCGTGCTGGGCTCGGTACTCCTCCAGAAACCCGTGCAGCCAAGGGTCGGGTTTAGCCACACGGCCGCCGGGTTTGTCGTACTGATACCACCCTCTGCCTGTTTTCTGACCAAACCTTCCGCGCTCACACAGCAGGTCTCCCAGAGGGCTGTACCTGCTGCCGCCTCGGATTCTAGCGGACGTTCCCGTAGAGGCGGGCGAAACTAAACCGTCCGCCTTCCTGACCTTCCAGCCAACGTCCAGCCCAGAGAGGTCGGACACTTTGAACACACCCATGGCAAACCCAAACTCTTCCAGCACCTGGTCCACCTGCTCAGGTGTGGCTCCCTCTTCCAACAGGAAGAACGCTTGTTCCAAGTACGGCTTTAGCATACGGTTTCCCACAAATCCCCGACAGTTTCCAACTGCAACACTCACTTTTCCCATCTTCTTCCCCATCTGCATGGCGGTGGCCACGACTTCGGGGGATGAGCGCGGCCCGTAGACCACCTCCAGCAGCTGCATGACGTGAGCTGGCGCGAAGAAGTGCATCCCGACCACCAGTTCTGGACTCTGGGTTTGAGAAGCCAGCTCGTCTATGTCGAGCCCAGAGGTGTTTGTGCACAGGAGCACGCCTGGTTTGCATATGGCCGACAGCTGCTGGAAGACGGTTTTCTTCAGAGCCATGTCCTCAAACACGGCTTCAATGACTAGGTCAACATCTGCCACAGCCTGGACGCTGCAGCTGTACTTGATTTTATCGTGTGCCAGGGGCACCCCTCGTCTCTTGGCCCCCCTCTCCAACATGCCAGACACCGCCTGCTTTGCCTCCGACAGCTGTTTCTCCTGGGTCTCCACGGCAACCACAGAGAACCCTGCTTGGGCCAGGGACACAGTTATACCTCGACCCATGGTGCCAAGCCCTTAGAGGATAGAAATCATACGTTTAAACAGTAAATATTTCATCCACAAATCAGTTCTATAAAAATTTAAACAGTTTAATTAAATCAAGCAGTGTGAAGATTTCTTTCTAAACAGGCCGTTGAGTCGAACATCCAAATTGTCTGGAATCCAAGCCTCCATGCAGAGAGCAGCTACTCCACTCACTAAACCGGGACTATCAGCCTAATTTCCCTGGGTGGGATGGGATAGATGGAAAAATGAATGGACAAGTCTTAAAATACATGTACATCTAAAAAAAATTGATTATTGTGAATATGTTTATTTTTTTCTCTCACTCATTTCAGAAAGATGAACTCATTAAATAGATTCAATACACATAGGTTAAATATTTCAATCATTTATTTCATGGAATTTTGATGCCTAAAAGTCAAAATTCTATGTCTCTGAAAATTAGAATTTTGTGAAAAAAATAATAATAATAATAAAGTTATAGCATATTAGTGGATGGAAAATCTGTGACATAAAAATGTGCACCAGCAGCAGGGGTAACCGCAGCCTTCAGAGCGTTATCAAGAAAAATCAATTCAAGAATTTGAGGGAGCTTTCTGAAGTGGACCGTGCCAGGTTATCTGCTGGTGTCGGTCCACTGTGTTTTCTGAAGTTCACAGTTAATTCAGCCGTCTACCAGGAAATTCTAGAGCATTTCACGCTGCCTTCTGCTGACGAGCTGTATGGACGTGGTCATTTTATTTTCCATCAAGAATTGGTACCTGCCCACATTGCCAAAGGTACCAAAGGCTGGTTCAATGACCATAATGTTCCTGTCATTGGTTGGCCAGCAAACTCCCCTGACCTGAACCTCATAGGAAATCTATGTTATGTTGTCATGAGGAACCAACAAGGAAGATGACTGAAAGCAGCCATCAAAGCAACCTGGGCGTCCATTAGCTGCAGGTCGCCTCCCTCCCCTCCGCAAAATGAGCCCCAACCAAGTATTTAGAGGATAGAAATTGACATACTTTGACATTTTTGTTTAAAAAAAAATGTCAAGTATATTTATTGATCATACATAATATATTTATTTTCTGGGATATTAAATTTTGGGTTTGTAAGCCATATTTATCAAATTGCATGAAATAAAAGTCAGAAATATTCCACTCTGAGTGTAATCAGTCAATAAAGAATATGGAAGTTTTGCTTTCTGAAATGAACGGAATTTTTTTTAAAACAATCTCCAAATTTGATAACATGCGCTTGCACAAAGATTTTTCCATGCTTATCCAGACGTGTTACCTACTTAAATCCAACTTCATATTTTTCCAGACTGCTCAGGTACCTTGTTCTCACCCTCTAAATTAAAATGACAGCATAATGCAGGGAGAAACGCACAGTCTCTGATATCATCTTTCACATATTAAATGGTTTTCCAGACCTTGCGTTTTTAATGCACAAGCTGCCGAGCTGCGCATATCCAAACTGGGGTGCATCCAATCCTCCCTGCAGGGAATAGCGAGTCCATTTACCAAACTCGGATGAACTGTTAATGAGGGCTTAGTTTCCATAGGCAACAGGACTTTGGAGATGCCACACAGATAGCCTGATGAGTCAGTGTGCCTGTGCTAATTGAAAGCTGAGTACAAATTAGAAGCCTAGAGCTCTTACCGATGACAGCTGCTTTACGCACAGGCCTGGGCTTGCTGGTGTCCCAGCGGGCTCCGTTGGCCGTGCTCCACCTGCTGACGGCTCTCTGGGCGAAGAAGTAGTACTGCAGAGCGCGGGCCTGACCTGAGGTGAAGAGTAGGGAAAACAGCTCCCGCTCTCGCTCCATTCCCTTGGCGTAGGGCAGAGTGACGGCAGCGTGAACTGCTTGGACACAGGTGCCCGGTGCTATGGCTCCGCGGGCGCTCCGCCGCACCTGCTGCATCGCCCTTTCAAAGATCGCATCCAAATCGGGGGGACGAGGACATGGATAGGTGCTGATGCGGCGCGCATCCAAAGATTTACCTGGAAGAGAAGCAATGAGGAAGTCTCTTCAAGGAACTTACAGCGAGTGGAAAGCAGGAAGTAGTGGAAACACACTTATAAAATGTAGCTTTTGGTCAGACTATAACGACACAAAGACACACACGTAATAATAATAGTCGTTAATCAATACTCTAACTGTAATCAAAATAAAATCAAATAAAAATGACCTGTAACTGTCACATAGATTGATAAGGTGAAGGCTGACATTATTCAGCTTAAATCTGCCTGCCATTGCAAATAAACCATTTCCACTCTTCATAGATTTAGCATAGCAAATATTAGCATAGTACACAAAATCAACAACTAAGTTAAGACAAGAAAAAAAATCAGAAAAATGAAAAGGTAAGTAAATCAACATGACAAAGGTTTCAATCAGACTTCAAGAATGCAAGTACCTTCATAGCTTTCAATTACTCAGTTTTAATTCCCTTTTAAACTATTATGTTATTACTATGATTAAAATCTTCTGGCAAACTTTCCACAGCTTAACCCCGGCAAGAGAGATGCATATACCACAGAGTATTTATAGTATACATATAATATATTTATACTTGATTGTTCAAGTGAAAAACAATTTGAAACAATTTCTGAATATCTTTAGGGAGCATATGATTGTATAAATTATTGCATGAATCTAGTTTATGGTCATATTTCATAGGCATAATTTTAATTTCAAGCTAAAAAGTGCTTCCCCTTTTCAAGCAGTGCTTCTCACTTCTCCACTCTGTTGGAATTTTCAACCAGCACTCAGGAAGCGTGTATATAATTCATTTTTCAGGCACATTCATCCACTCAGTCAGCTTCTGAGAGCAGGCTGATCTGACGGGCCGCTTCCAGATAATCGCAGGGACTCTGGCTGAACGCTGCAGCTCTGAGCGAAACAAAAAAAAGTAAAAGGTTCACTTCCAACAAAATTCTGTAATTCTTGGGATTTCGAGCAAAAGGCAAACCCTACAGTGGCTTCCAAAATATCCAGACACGTTCACCTTGACAAAAAAAAATCAGCTCAAAGTAGTGGATAATTGTGAACTGGAAGATAAATTATTTAAGATCTTCAATTATTTTGCAAGTAAAAATTTTGAAAGAGTGACATGCACTTTAGTTCACCCCTCATGGTTTTCAATTCATTGTATAAGAGACTGTTATAAGATTTAATGTTTAATCCAACAACCCCACAGCACAAGCCTTCCTGCATGCTGAGATTTTAAAGAAGGAGAAAGAAAAAGATGGCCGCTCTGCCAAAACCTTGTTAGCGGCATCTTAATTCCCAATCCTGACTCCTCTGATGTGATTACAAGAGACAGCAGTCAGAAACCTTCACAGCTCCACTGAATTACTCTCACATGAGGGTCTGGGTCGGAAACTGGGTCACTGAGGTGAAGCTTAAAGCGACAGCGAGAATATCTGACTTATCTTAACCACTTTCGCCGATAAGAAAGAAATTTCTCAAAAGAAGGATATTAAAAATAGAGAAATGGGGACGAAGGTTATCCATGATAAAGAATGTATTCTCGGTAAACAATTGCACATCGGTGAGGTGGTATGTGGAAGTGCGATGCCGTTTCAGTGTGATTTACGAGGCATTATTGCAGCAGTTAATCTGTAAATGGTTGAGCTGTGGATTTGCAGCCGATAGGAAGCTTGGCTGCCCCCCCCCCCCTCCGACAGATGTAGCGGGCAGATGTTGCAACCGCTGGGTTAAAAAAAAAGTTAATCTCATCACCAGTGAGAGACTCAGATCTGTTCCTGGCCACGCCTGCATTAAATTAAATGCACAAAGTGATTATTTTTTTTTTTTTTAAGCAAATGTGGACTTGTGTGGCGTTTATGTGGAGAGGCGTGACCTTAATGCATTTTGCATCCTGGGCTCAAACTTTTCATGCTTTTTCAAAAAAAAAAAATGCATCCACAAACTAAGGTTACTTTCCTAATACTACATGTCCTTTTACTTGATCTTGTTCAGGCATTTGTACGGTAACACAAATCCTTTTGTCACAGGGTTCCTGCACAAACACCACTTTTTCAGACTTGAATCTCCAGAGTTCTCAGTCCCTTTCAGATCACAGTTAACCTAAAAACAGAAGTTCATTGAGAATTCATTGCAAATATTTCTACAGACATCAGGATTTAATTATGGTACTTGGAAAGAAATTGGGTGAGTGAGTGGGTGAGTGAGGAAAAGAGAAAGAAAACAGACAGATGGGCAGATATTTTTCCATACTCATCCAGACCTGTTGAATAGTTTTCCAGACTGGCAGCAACCCTGTTCTCGTGGTAACAAGGTGCAAAGTGGAGACAATAACTCTTTCTGACATTATCTTTTATTATATTATGATGTATTAAATGTGTTTTTCAGACCCAAAAGTTGCCATTTTCAACAGACAAAATAGCATAGCTGTAGGCCCAATACCGACACCCAAACAGACTTCATGCTGATTTGAACGCCTCCAAAAAACGATGTCAGGATTCAGAAACCTACAAACATCAGCTGCAGATGACATACCCGACACAGGGTGACGTGAAGCCTCCAGTGCAGTCATACAAACATCGATTCATGTTTGCTTCACACAGAAAAACAAAAGCTGCTCCATAAAGCGAGACCCTGCTGCGGCTAAATACACCTCCCTCCTGTGCGTGCTCCCAACACACACAACCAGCAGAGTGGGCGGTGTGTGTGCGTTCAGTTCACTTTACGTGGAAGAACGGGAGCTCAAACAGAAGCAGCAGACACAATACTTTGCTCCTTTCTTACTTCTTCATGTCAAATATGAATCCACAGGTTATTTTCTTTTTTTCTTAACTTAACAGAAAGATACGAAGCAGAAACTGTTAGCCGAGACCCCCACAGTTTAAAACAACATTACTTTCTGCAGCAGATGAGGAGCCACAAAGCGTTTTCATTTTTCATTTGAGCAGAGAACACTGGCTTTTCTTTTCACTTTTATCCCCATTCAGCCAAAAGAGAATGACCTATTCTTCAGTCAGACTGGGAGATCGCTCCTCCGGCTCTCCAGGGATGTGGCACACTTCAGGAATCCACTCAGTGTGTAAAATGAGTCAGATTCACGTGCGTGCGGGAATCCCCGTACCACTAATCGACTGGAGAGGGCCTCGATATTAATATTCTAGGGAAGTTTGTCCCTTTTCGCCTTCCTGAATAATACAGCAAAAGCAGTGAAGACATCAGAGCCCATCTGACAGCGCCATGAAACATTTATGGGCCATGTTGGTGGAGGATGTGGCTGCCGTGTCTTCTGCTTGCTTTGCCTTCCAAGGGCTTCGCGTCGACACGTCTTGATGTTCGGCCTGGCCTGAAATAACCGCTCCAATAGAAGTTTCTCCTCCTTCCACTGAGTTAATATTTAATGCAGGGATGAAAGTTTCTATCACTCCATTAAATACCTGCAGAAGCATTTATCTTGCGGCTTACCTGTCACACTTTGAGCAAACTTGACAGCTGCATCCACAGCGTTGAGATCCGTCACCTCATCAACGATTCCAAGCTGCCGAGCCTCGGCTGCAGTCACGTGGCGGCCTGTGGGACACACAGAAAAGTCCTCTATACATTATGTAGAACGTGACATATTAAAGTCGGTGAGCGTCAAATTTATATGTAAAAGGGCACCTTGTTACTGAGTAGCTTGTTATACTGGATACAACAGCCAATACACCACCGCTAAAGTGACTTTTTATGATGTAAAAAATGACAATGAGAAATGATTTCACAACTTTCCTATATTTAAAAGTGATTTGTTATCTCAGCAATAGTATTAACACCCTTAAGAGTCTGCCAGCCTCCCACACTTTGGCGATATCTGTCCACTCTGCTTTGCCAAAAGCCTCTAATTCTACTTGATCGTGAAGACGTCTCTTGTCCAAAGCTCTTTTCAGATCTCCAGGCAGACTTTCTGACACATTTAGTTCTTGACTCTTGTTAGAACAGCTGAAAAACTTCAAATTCATCCATTTTGTTGATTTTAAATGCCTGCTTTGCTGAGAAAAAATAAATAAATAAATAAATGGAAAAAAAACTTCATCTGAAGCTTTAGAGCCAAACCCTGAAGATTTTGGTGAAAAACTTCACCCAGCTTTGACAAAAACTGTAGTTCCATCTGAATAGAGGTAACTCCACAGCATGATACTGCCACCACCATGTGCCACTGGTGTTATATTGCATTGTTTTCATGCCGTCCAAAGTAAACACATTCTACCAGAAGGTTCGATTTGTATTTAAAGGATGCAAATGTCACGAGAATCTTAGCTGGAGAGCTAAACTTTATTCCAAATGAATTACATTCACACGTAATGTTGTTTGTGCCCCAAAAGAACAAATTCTGCAACCAGATTAAAAGGTATGTAAAACAAGGTGTTTTTCTATTGGTGTTCACACAGTGCAATCAGGTTACTGCAGCTTCATTTCTCCCATCTCACAGATTTGTTTGATTTCACTTCAAAATCACACTAAAGGTGGGAAAAGATTTGAAACATATTTATCTTGATCTTTTATGAATCAGAAAAAAACTGACATTTTAGCCAAGTGTCAGACTCATTGAGATAATTCTATACAAGTAGAAAGTAGGAGACAAGCTGCACAACCTACCATATGCTGACACCTGCTGGCCAATGGAGTAAGATGCATTTAGCAACTTAAATGACTTTTTGCATTAATAAAATGCTGTCTGCTAATCTGAAAAATCAAGCCACACTAGAGTCTTTACTCTTACTGCAGGAGAAAGTAACCTGCTGGAGCCTGATGAGCAGCAAAATCTTTCAGAAACTTTGAGTTGCTGCTTAGAGAAAAACTTTACTTCCAGCACAAATATACATCTGTGACTGATTAACTTAATAGAGCACTTTAGGTTGGGCCAAAGTTGGACTCTTCCGCTTTATTAAGAATTCTGCTCTTTCAAACATTCTGTATTTAATTGGCTTCATCTGATTGTCCACTTAAAGATTCTGCTCTGATGTGTTGATGTATAAAAGTTAGCCTAGGCCTGAGGTATCCAGTCTGATTTACTGAAGGCTACATCCCTCACAGCGCCTTGGAAAAGTAATCTACTAATCCAGAACTGGAAAATCCTTAAATCAGGTTTCATCATTTGCATGAACCCTGGTCATTAAATTTACCAAATTAACAGAGTCCCTGTTTTTTGTTGTTTTTTTTTCTTTGAGAGAAAACTTTGTTTTCTAATGAACACACCAAACTTTAGAAATCCTTTGTAGCTTTTTACAGCATAGAGACGTGTCAAGGTCATGATGATGGCTACTTCTCCTTGAGGAAAACAGACTTTTGTCCAAACTTTACAACTCAGATTTTTCAAAGAATTTCTTTAGACATTTGGCTGGTTGATATGGTTAGTTATCTTGTTCCAGAATTTCATAGAGACAATCAATTGAGCTGCTGGAAAATAAGACACTAAATCATTTTCATAGCAACAGGAGCATATATATGATAAGTTTTTTTTATGAATCTACCTGTGGTGATGAGGTCCAAGGCAGCTGGGACTCCAATGAGCCTTGGTAGACGCTGAGTTCCTCCTGCGCCGGGCAGCAGACCCAAAGCCACCTCTGGAAATCCCAGTCTGGCCTGAATCAAATTATTCATGAAGTACAATGGGTTTGTGAGCCTAGTCTCACAATGCAGATGTTTGACAAAAGCAGGATTCTCTTCCTATTCATTAAACTGCATCAAACTGAAAAACTTTTTTTCACCCTGCTAGTTGCTTCATCAACAACAAAATGCAAGTCCGTCCATGCATTTTGTGATGAGGTTTGTAAAAAAGGAGATACAGAAGGATTACAGGGTGCAAAAATGTGGATCATCTGTTTTTTTTTTTGTTTTTTTTTTGGGGGGGGGGGCGGGTTTCAGTTCAATAAAAACCTCATTTTAAAGTTAAAATGTAGCATGGTTTTGCTGTTACACTTAATGTTCAACTACAACAAATGACTTTGTGTTAGAGCTTTAAAAGTAAAGCAGAACTCTTTATCAGCTTTTAAAAGTGACTGATGCATCTCAAGGTTTGGAAATGTGTTGTTGTTTTTTTAGAAGATTTCAAGTAAAAATAGGGTAAATATTAATGTACGCCACAATTTTGGGATTTTTTTTCTAAAGTGTGAACTAACCTTAGAGTGGGCGATACGATAGTGACAAGAGAGCGCCAACTCGAGGCCTCCGCCTAAAGCGATCCCCTCTATGGCTGCCACCACCGGTTTGGATGCTGCCTCGATCAGATGGACCATTGGCACCAGAGGAGGCCCGGTCATCTTGGCCCCAAACTCTCTGATGTCTGCTCCTGTTGTACAAAACCATGATGACAAACCTGATTTTATAGTCCTGAAAGAAAAATCAACTGGAACAGAACATTTAAAGAACTTTTTTTTACTTTATGAAACAAGGTGGATCCTGAATTATTTAGATGTGCATTATCACTGACATGGAGCCGAGGACTCTCTGTACCTCCACAAAATTTTCCATTCTGTCCACAGATTACCACAGACTTCACCTCTGGTTCACTGAGCGCTCTGTGCATCATGTCAACAATGCCTTGCCTCACCGCTGCACTGCAGAAACAAACATAAACAGCAGATTTACAACATTGTTGGCTTTAAGTTACTCCCAACTGAGCTTCCAGAACACTGGAGTGTTTTTTTTGCTGAACACCTCCAGCCTACTATTGTTACGAATACTGTTCCAGGCGAAAAGTGTTCATGTTACAAACCTACAAGGGATTTTTTAGACAGACGAGTAGGACATTTTGGAAACCATACAGTGGAAGGAAAAGGATAAATGGTTTTCACAGTTTTTTTGACAAATAAAATCTAATACGTTTTGAATCCATATATCTTTAGCCCCCAGTTACTTTGACATCCTTAAGTAAAATATTACACAACTAATTGCCTTCAAAACCTACATAATTAAAAGGCCGCTGCCTCAATTAATACTTTTAATAATCACCTTCAGTGAAGCAAAGAATATCTCCACAGCTGGGAAAAAGAATGACACGGTATGATATTGTATGATGTTGTACCATGTTACTTTGAATTTTGATCTCATCTGACCAGAGCAATAATTTGCTACGTCTCCTCCAGGAGCTTGTGGAGCTCCTGGAGAAATGAGTGTATTATTACTAATTTCTCCTCTAAACTCCTCCTGAGTTACCAAGGGGCCCTTAGCTGCTTTTCGTTGCCAGGCCAGTCAGCTGAGGCGGACGGCCATGTTGTGCCACTTTTTTTTTTCTTCCATTTTCACATCATAGATTAAGTTATGTAATCTGAGGTGTTAAAGTTTTGAGATACTGTTACGCTTGGAAACTGGATGCACTGGACTGCACTCAGAATCATCAGAGTAAAGGGGTGTAAATACAAATGTAGGCAAAGTTTTATATTTTCAAACAAAAACATCCGTCCCATAATGAGTTGACTTCAAAATAACAGGGAAATGAAGGCCATAACATATTCTGGACGAGTCAAACCAGAACGACTTTTAAGATTTAAGATGTTTATAGAATGTCAACAGGGTGTCACTGCTAGATAAAGTTTTGTTCTCATCCAGTAAATTATTAACAACGGTGATTCATTGTAAGCACTCAGTGTATCCAAGGGAACAATCTGGTGGGCAGAGCACAACATGAGTTAAAGTTGGAGTTTAACCTCTTTAATTAGATAAGGGAGCAAAACAAAAGCTAAATTTGCTGCCTTTGTATTGCAAAGGCAGCACAAGCATGTTACTTTTACTTCTGCACACAATAACACAAATCCACATGTGTACACAAGTAATGTGTGTACAAGCACTAAAATGTTTATAGCGACAGAATAATTATAATTAGTGTCTTAACGTTTTGATGTATGAATGAACAATTCAATTAAAGTAGCTCTACTAAATCTAAGGAGATCATAAGATTGTTCAATCATTAAAATTGTAAAATAGTTTAACAAGTTCCTCACTTTTGTTGGCAAAAAAAACAAAACATGAAGGTATCAAATAAGTTCAAAGCTAGGGATTACTTTCTAAAGCTAAAAGTAATCCTTTTAGATTCTGTTTATTTGTATATTTATTAGTGTAGATGCATAATTATCTACATTAATTGGTTAATTTAAAATAAATGAACATAAGTTATATGAGGCCAGTACAGTAAGAGCATTGCGCAATCTGACTTTGCTGGATCAGAGATTCCTAGAGAGATCGTATTACTTACTCTTCCTTGTTTGCACTCGCAAAATGTATTTGGACATAATCATATTTTCAAAGCAAATTAGGAACGTGCAACAAGTCATGTATTTACTTTGAAGGGCAGACTGAATTTGTTTGGAAGAAGTAAAGTTCTGCCGTTGATTGTTTCTCACCTCAGTGCATTGACGGGAGGATTCTGCAGAGTTATCATGCCAACAGAGCCTGAAACTCGGCTGTATAAAGCCATGGTGTCCAACAAATATTTCGAGTTGTTGTTGCACTTCTTTTCCTGTTCTCCAAATGAACTTTGAAATCGTTAGCGAGACACAAGGAAGCCCTTATCAGCGACGCTGAAGTTGGTGTCTGATTTGAAGTGTCTTATCAAAGGGTTGTTTCACTCATTTTCTGAATTTAAAATACTTACGCAGCTAAAACATGCACTTAATCAGTGAACTCTTAAGATACATTCAAAATACAAATTGATTTTTTTGCACCTGCACAAATAATAATAATAATAATAATAATAATAATAATAATAATAATAATAATAATAATAATAGAAAGAACATAAAAAGAAGGAGGAAGTCCAAACCACCTCCTCATTGGATCATAATGGGGAAGGATCATTTCTACAACATATCTCTGTCTGGCTTTTTAACCACACATCCAACAGAGATTTAAGGAGGGGCAGCAAAAGCAAATGAGGGGAATAAGCAGTGTTTGGCAACAACTGCATTTAATGGAAATTGACCTGTTAGCAGACTGTCATGAGACTTTCACATGTCTTCACTCAGAGCCAGAAGAAGTCCTCACTCAGAGAACAGAAAAAAATTAGAACATCTGTAATAATATTATTTTGCCAGATTATTCTGTTCTCCAGACACCAGAAAAAAAGACATATTGCATAAGTACACTGTTCCAGAAACACAACCTTGTACTAACTGTGAAGTATGGAGGTGGAAGTGTCATGGTGTTGACTTACTGTAGGATGATCCAGTCATCTCGCCATAATAGAATTCATCATGAATGCCACCATGTATCAGAGGGTGTTTGAAGAAAATGTGTGGCATTCTGTGGAAACAGTTGAGCTGAAGATAAAGAGGAGCAGGGCAAAATTTCCTCAGACCAGTGTCAGAGACCGGTAGATAGCTAAAGAAGGAACTCACTGTAGCGAGAGGACCAAAATATAGTTGGGTCAGAAGAGTTCTTCTCTCAGCTAATCTCAAATATTTTTGTTAATTTACTTTTTCAGTGATTAAAAAATAATTCTTCCTTTTTAAGGGAAATTAAATTAATTTCATTTTGAGGGCTATAAAACGAGCTTAGAAAATGATATGCAAATTTTTCTTCATTTCTTATATTTGTGGGTGTCTAGCTATTTGTGTATGTCTTTCTTACAAACACATATTTCCACAGATCAAAATGTATTTTAATAATATTTATTCAATGCCGCATAATTCAGGTCATATTTGAACGGTCATATTTAAATTATGAACTAGAGTTTAACAAAGACAGTCCAGAGATGCCTACTGCAGTTAAACGCTTTGAAACACCGACTCTGATCCTAACTTCAGCGTTGCCCTTTACCTCTGCTTTTGTCCCTCAACGGTTCCAGCTGTTCACTGCTGCCCCCATCTGGAGCGGAGCGTAATTAACATCTCCATTTATTTCCACTCTTCAGGTTGATTAAAATTATCTTATTTTGGGGAATCATAAAGTACTGGCTATTAATATAAGTGATAAATAATAATAATAATAATAATAATGTGCATAAAGCACATTATTATTAATGTGCTTAACCAGCTGTGAATCATTGACGGGACTCTGAGTACGCCAGGACGTGACGTAATCACGCCGGTTGGACATTGTTCTGCTCAGTGGTAATAACATTCAGGAGGTGAAGGGAAGAGAAGCGGTTGACTTTTACTTTATACCGGGGAGAATGCGCTCCCTTATCGGACTAGCCGTTGTTGTGACAGCAGCCACCCTGTACCTTTACTATCTGTCTCTATACCTTCCTGCTGGACCACGAAGACATCCTCAGCCGTGTCCAGAGGGGAGGGAGTCCCAGCAGAGCTGCGACACCTCCGGGGAACTCAGGAGGTAACCCCGGTGTTAGCAGTTAGCTGTTAGCCAGGTTAAAATTTCCCACTGGCTGATGGTGAACTCTTTCTCTCTATATGTATTATTAAAAAAAAAAAAAAAAAAAAAATCTGGGGTTAAATTATTTATTCGATCCACTACTGCTTTGCTAATACTTACGCTTTATGACTATTACTGTTCAACCTTCTTCCAAGAAATACTAAGGACAAACAGATCAGTAATTTCCTCAAGTCAGTAGTCTTTAAGAAGTTTGGAAGCGACCATAGTTACTTGATGTTTGGGTCGGTACGTGTTTTTTTTTTTTTTTTTTAGAAGTTTAACATCCATTCATACCTTTATTGAGCTTATCTGAGCTCAATAAGGTTGCGAGGGGGTTATAACAACACAATTCTGACAGGACTCTCCTGAACATACTCCCCAGTTTGTTCTGGGGATCCCACAGCCCAAAAGGGATATACCTATCAGGCATAACATTATGGCCACCTGCCTGATGGCGTGTTGGTGCCCCTTTTGCTGCCAAAGCAATCCTAACCCGTTAAGACACGGGCTCCGCTAGACCTAATTAGACATAATGGTCAGCAGTCAGCTACGAGATGGGGTAAGGCTTGTTTATCCTGCACATTCCACAAATGTCCATTTGCAATAAGAAACAGGAAATTTGGAGGTTGTAATTGCTGTGCTCCTCACAATATTCCCGAACCATATTGTTTTTGCGGTTGGACACATTAGCTTGTTGAAAGAGACCACAGTCTTCAGGGAATTCAGTTTCCATTAAAGGGTGTACATTGTCTGCAGAAATGCAGACAATGTACACCAATTAGTTGGTTGATACATGCCAAAGTAATGCAAACGTGTGGCAGGGACCAGCAGAGCATTGCACAAAAAGCATCACCCTTTCTCTGCTGGGTCACCTTCTTCCTGTTATACATTTTGGTGCCAGGTGGTCACACTGTTGGTGTGATTGTAAAATCACAATAGCAGACCATTCTTCTGGACTATGGAGTTTTAACTGGAGAGGGAATGTTTCCACAGGTTGAAGTTCCCATCCGACCTGGAGGAGCTGCGGGAACTGTCCGAACTCCTGCAGTTTTACAAAACAGAGCACACCGCATATGTCTTGCTCCTGTTCTGCAGCGCGTACCTCTACAAGCAGTCCTTTGCCATCCCTGGATCATCTTTCCTGGTGAGTGGAAGACGATACTTTGAATGTATTCAAAATAACTTTAGTTTCTTTAGTTGTGTTTTAGAAAGAATCTAATAAATCAAAATGTGGCTAAAAAGCATGCAAGGAAGGAAAAATGTGAACAAAAACTCTTCCGTCATCCATCACTTGACACTTCCAAACACTTTTAGATCTTAAATAATTTCCCTCATCTCCTGCTCTGAGTGAAGTTAAGTGCTAACAGCAGCCCTTTTTTATCTGTGCTTGTCACTGTGCAGAACATTCTTGCAGGAGCTATCTTTGGACCGTATCTAGGACTGCTCCTTGCCTGTGTGCTCACCACGGTGGGCTCCACCATGTGCTACCTCCTTTCCCAAGCCTTTGGAAAACAACACATCATAAATCTTTTCCCAGAGAAAGTTTCCATGCTACAGAAAAAGGTACCCTGTTACTTAACACCTTTTGTTTATTTTGTATTTAGTATATTTGAATTATTTTGACAGAAATGTTATTGTTTTAATTACATTCAAGGGATTAAAATATATTTTCTTCTAGTAAATTAGGACTGAATATGCAAAAAAAAAAAAAGAATAATTTATTTGCCACACCTTTTTTTTTTTGTCTATCACCTGAAATGTCAGTAAAATACATTGAGGTTTCTGGTTGTTGTGTGATAAAATGCGACCAAATTCAGGTATGTGAAAACTTTTGCGAGGCACTAATGCTTTCTTTCTCACGGTTTGTTCCAGGTGGAAGACAATCGGGACTGTTTGTTCTTCTTTCTGCTCTTCCTGAGATTCTTTCCCATGACTCCCAACTGGTTCCTGAACATGTCTGCCCCCATCGTCAACATCCCCATCGCATACTTCTTTTTCTCAGTATTTATTGGTGGGTGCTGCTTGCAGGGTTTGTTTTTTTTTATCACTGTGGGTTGTACCTCAGTCTAAACTATTCTGTTTAGGGTTGGCATTAAATTAGCTCTGAAAAGACCATTGTAGTGATAACTTTGTTTCAGGCCTCGTCCAGATCCTTTGATGTAAACATGAGGATTGCATTGAATTAAATTAAGTCGGTGACAAAATAAGACAAAGCCAGGGTTCTCACATAGTCTTAACAGTTTGCTGAGCTTTTAGCACTTTTTTTTTTTTATTTAAACTCCTTTCAGTTTTTTATTCCCGTTTTCTCCAAAAGACTGATTATTTAAAAAAAAAAGAAAAAAAAAAGCTTAGACATTACGGGGTCCTACACAGTTTTTAGCACTTCTGTTAGAGGCGTGTGAAAAAAAAATATTGTAGTATAACAAACCTTTAACCTGAATGGATATATTCAGAAATAAGTGTGCTTCACTCGATCACTGCTACCTTATGAAGACCTTTGCTATTCAATTTTTGAACAACTCCCTTTTTTGCCAACAGGTCAGCAGTTTGTCTTCCATGACATTTCATTGGAGAATATAAAAAAGGAATGACTGACCATTACGTTAGCATCTAGAAAACTCGATCTTCTCGGTTTCTCACTTCTTTTCAGCTACATCCACAGATTTTCTTTACATTTTAAGTCTAGTCATGGGAAAGTGTTGATTTTTGCATCTTGTGAGCCATTTCTGTGTTTGATTTAGCCACATATTTTGCACTACTAATTTTCAGAAAAGACTCAATTCTGAACCTTTTTCAGGTTAATGCCAGAGGCCACCAGATTTTCATTAAAATAAAAAATTGCTTTCTGACGAGCTTTCCAGGCCTTTGAAAGAGAAAAATGCTAACAGCTGCATATACCCTCCACCTTACTTTAGAGGACATAAAGAAATGTTCTACATAGCCATCATTGTATCAGAATTTTCCTTTTATTGTGACATAATTAACCATTTTTGCCATTTGATCTTCTGAATAAGAACAGAATGTTTTTACTTTACTTTGCAAATCAAACCCGCAGTCATTCTTGTTTAGAACTGAACTAAAATCTGTTGCTTAGTAAGCAAGTAAAACTTTATTTATACAGCACTCTTCAAGATAGAAATCACAAAGCATGTCAACAACAAACATTAAAAACAGGACAAAACTAAATGAAAGCAGATTTTAAAAATTAAGCACTTCTGTAAGCATTGAACATCCTCGGTACGGTTTGTTTTGACATTTTGTGACTCATTTCCAGGCCTGTTGCCCTACAACTTCATCTGCGTGCAGACGGGCGCCATGCTGTCCGAGGTGTCCTCGCTGGATGACCTGTTCTCCTGGGAGCACCTCTTGCAGCTGCTGGCCATCGCCTGCGTGGCTCTGGTGCCCGGCGCCCTCATCCGGCGCCTCAGCCAGAGGCGTCTCAAGTTGGCCGTCCAGCCCCAGAACGGACTTGACTCGGATAAGAAGGTGCAGTGACTTCCGCTGGAGGGTTTGCACGTTTTTATCCGCTCAGTTTTCAGATGCCTTCTGCTCTCCAGAGCAAACATGTTCAAAGTGGCAGCTATTCAGAAAAACTTCAACGCCCGTCTGCGTCATTGTTTTCGGTTATGGATCGCTTTACCCCGACCAGAGTTGTGTGGAGATCAACAGGAAGCACTGCTTTTCTAAAAAATGACAAATGCATTTGATGAACTTTAAAAAAAAAAAAAAAATGTTTTCCAGTTTTGGTGTTTTGTAGCTACAGTATTTGGGAAATGTATGACTGTACAGGAATCATGAAGAGGAGAGAAGATCTTTTTGCACTCATGTTTGACTACATGAGTTCTGCTTTAGTTTAAACTTTGCGTTCAAAGTGCCTGTTTTGTTTTGGCCTTTAAATTCTACCTCCATGGACTCACTGAAATATTAATGTGAAATCCGCGGAAGGCCTGCCCGTATTCCTGCTGATTAGATAATGTCTCATGGGCTTTATGCTTGTGCTTTTTCTATTTGTAACTTATAAAATTGGCTAGTTTTAAGAGTCCACATCAGTCAGTCACAACATAAAAGCGTACCAGGCCTTAAATGTTCACTACAATAAAAGAACAATACTAAGGGGCCAAATTTTTGAATCTAAAGCCATTGTATGTGCCTGGAAAGAGCCCAGATCAACGAAGGCTTCGTTCACTAAATCCACTGGACCCACAGCCACTTCAGGAGATCCAGAGTTCCCCTGTTCACAACCTGAAGGGCCACTGTTGTTTTTGTGGAGCAGAAAAATCTTCACAGCCTAATATTTTAAAACGGGTAAGGCTGGGCTTTTATTTAGTGCTTTACCGTTCTTACTGTTGAATCCTTTACAGAATTTGAACTGCAAAGTTATTTCTGACCTGGTGAAGCTTTGAGGTACAAACTCTCTCTTTATTGCCTCTTTTTATGAATTGTGTGTCTGTTATCCGTTTGCTGTGGGTGCACTTTTTTATGCCTTCCTTTGAAAAAGGTTTCGCATTTGCCTTTTCTATCATTGTGGTGTCAATTATTTTAAATGTAATGTAATGTTCAACAATGTTAGCATTTACAAAAAATCATATTTTAATCCAGCACTTGGCTTATTTATTGGGATATCCAGTGAAGATATGTAAAAAAGCCTTAAAGTAAAGGAATCTTTCACTGTAGCAAAAATGAATGTCAAACACATAGGAAAAAAATAATTTAAGTACATTCATTTAGTGTGGCAGAACATGAAAAAGGTTCTGCCATTTTACATTCTGTAAAAAAGTTTTTTTACAGAATGTAAATTCTGCTGTAATTCTTTTTAAAGTGCATATACCTTCCAATATATTTTTTCAAAGTTGAGCTGTTTCAAGGAACTTTTAAACTGAACTTTTAAACTGCCACAAATGGAAAAGACAAGAAGTCAGACTGATCTGTGTTGATCTTCAAAAGCTACTCGCTTAAACCTTCTCCTATTTACAGCCAGAGCAATAAGAAAATGAATCTTTAAAACAACTAACTGTGACAGCCAAGACTGGGCAAGAAAGACAAGTCAGAACAGGATGGTGAAAGGTTAAAAATGCCACCAAGTCCCCCACTACATACTCTGCACACACTAGCGAGGAACTTTTATACCTTAACAAGCATAAAATCACTGAGTTTTAACTAACTGGAAATGTCTGCTTTCCTCAGATCAGACTAATTGGATCGAGCTTTTGGGTAAAACTGTAGGTGGGTGTTGAGTGTAGGAAAAAAAAAAGGACAAATCTGTGGAAAAGCCCTCATGTCTAATGTGATCCTGTGGCCTGTTTCTCATATAAAGGTTAGTGGAGGGGATCATGAGCTCTTTCAGGTTGGTTGATAGAAGACTGAATAACCTACTATGGGCTTCTCAATCCTGTATGAAACTGACTCTGAATGCTCCAACCTTGTTAAATGTTACAGGAGAAGATAAAGTGCTTCATGATTGGCAGTAGAGGGTTATAAAAAGGCATTTAGGACAAGCGTACTTGTAAGCGCGACGTAATTGAATGTACTCAAATTTTTCTAAAATGCTTTAGTGTTACATTGTTTCTCCAATAAAAGATTAATTTATTTCAAGGCTTTTTACAAGGGTGCTAATAAACTCAATCAGTTCTGCAATAGGACTTAGTTTGAAGCTGGAAATCTACATTGTGGACCATCTTTATTTATTTCTATTTAAATGTGATTTGCAGTATTGTTTTCTGAAAGTCCCTCCTGTTGGTGGAGTTGTAATACAAGGACTTCTTTGTGCAATGATGGGCTTTGCAGGTGTAAGTGTTTCAAGTAATAAAAACAAAACAAGCTTTTTTTTTTTTTTCTTTCAGATATTCTTTATTGCTCAGATCCAGGTTGCTCAGCAATACAGTTCACTCACAACTCAAAACAACAGCTTGGCTGCTACCAGAAAGGCATGGATCCATGTAGTAAAAAAGAAAAGAAAAAAAAAACAGACCAGATGTCTCTCTGGCGCAGCCACTGATTATTATTACCTTGAGGTGTTTGGAGCCTTGTTGGCTTGTGGGTAACATTGAGGGTTTGAAGCTACCAAGAAACAAAAGGAATCTCTCAGATGGAGAAAATGCGGATAAGAACTGGATCCATGTAAAAAGGAAAAAAAAAAAAACACAACTCCAAGTCTAGTGCGATGTGAGGTGTAGTACATACTGGATTACCTGCATCAATCTCATGCAATGCTTTCCACTCAACAACATGACAGGGCAACAAAAAAACACTGCTGTGGTTCTGCACACCTTTGACCTGCTCCTGAGAGGTTCAGCTGGCGCTTGGCGACCTCTCGTCTGTTTTTCTCCTAAACGCAGAATAAGTTTTCTATCAGCGCTTTTGAATCAGGCCTGGGTACTTTCTTTCAGCACTTCAAATTTTCCGTAAACGTTCAGTATCTGTTCAAAAAACAAAACAAAAAAAAAAAATCCTAGCTAGGATAATTTTTTTTATATATATTTTTTTTTTGTCCCACCACAATTTCATAACTAGTATTATTGGTAGTGATCTAACAGGAATGAAGAGTTAGAAATTCCCAGCTACAGCTCCAGACTATATTATTTAATCAGTGTGAAATACAAGAAACCAGATCAGAACAGACAACAAAAGAAAACCTCAGCTATTTAACCACTGTGTGATATGACTAACAACACTGTACACCCTTAGTGATGTGTGTAATTAGGATCTTTTCTTTCCTTTATGGTACTGAAAATTAATGCCTAACACCTCACGATACCTAGAAATACCAATCCTTAAAAATGATAAAAAATAAAAAGGTTACTACAGTCCTTGCAGGTTTCACCTCGTACTGTATGAACATCCAGGATGATGTTCTTGAAGTCAAAGGGATCCAGCTCGAGGGAAACCTGCGCCTATAAAGAGCCAAAAACACAAGAGAGACAGAGGCCTGCAGGGCCGTCTGCAATGCAGGAAAAAGAGCCGCAACGTCAGCGCACTCTATAAAATGTATCCAAAGAATATTAAATAAACTACAGTGCCTTGCAAAAGTATTCACACCCTTTTTTTTCCATGTCGCATTACAACCAAGAGCTTCAGTGTGTTTTACTGGGATTTTAAGAGATGGTCGTAACACTAAGCGACACGTCAATGAAGTAGGAGGTTTTTAATCATGGATTCAGATTATAAACAAGGCATTTATCTGCTTTATTTTGCAGAATAGCTTCTTTCAGTGAACAAATACATAAACTTTTTCTTTTGATTCAAGAGCTGGAGAGAAAAAGACATAATTTGCCACGCTGCATTTTACTCTGGGGTCAGTTTAGCCTCCCATTTGTACTTCCAGCTCGTTCAAAACGCTGTTGTCTGTTTTTTTTTTTTTTTACCTGGATCACATCTCATCTACTCTGTCCTCTCTCCACTGACTGCTGATTTTAAATTCCTTCTCCTAGCTCATAAATACCTCATTGATTTTGCTCCAGCGTATCTATCTAACCAGCCTCATCGTCCTTCACTGAACATTAAATCAGCTGCTTTGGGTTTATTTCCCAGAACTAACCCGAACCCTAGAGGAAATCAGGCTTTTTCAGTTGAACAGTGGAACAAGTGGACTTCAGATATTAGACATATTCATGTTTTTCAGTCTCTCTTAAAAGCACATCAATTCCCAATAGCTTTTAGTACAGCTTGAGATGGTACATTTGTGTTTCATGTCTTGGTTGCATATATTTTTAATGTTGAGGATAAAGAGACATTAAAGCTACTTAATTGGTTTAAATTAGGCTTCCTTACTGGTTTCCACCAGAACAACACCCCTAAACACACAACTACTCTAGAATCGTTCAAGTTAGAATGTCCTAGTCCAAGAACAGACCTAAGCTCCACGAGGAACTGTCAAAGTTGATGTTAATACAACTTAATTAATCTGATCTGACAAGTTAATTCATCTGATCTGACTGAACTTGATCTATTTTTGCAAAGACAAATAGGCAAAAACTTCTCTCGATGTACAAAAGAGAGAAGTTTTCTTCTCTCCGAAAGGACCGAATACAAATGAAAGCCATTCAGGACGTTTTTCAATAAAAGTTGTTGAAAGCCACGTCTTTTCCCTTTCCCAATAAAACACACTGAAATGTCTTGTTTCAACGTGACAAACTGTTTTGAAGGGGTCGCTCGTACATTTGCAAGGATCGGTAAAAGTCTCAGTGCTACAATGAAAAGCTGTTTTCTCCGACAAACACTCTAATAAAGGTGAAGCAGACCATATAAGGAGTCGAAGCACCGTACTGCATTTTAGTTAGGTCAGGATACTTTGAATCAGGTCTGGTGAGCTCTAGTCATCAGTATGAGGTACTGTACCGGCTGTGGGGAGGCTGGCGGCAACGGCAGCCTCAGGCATTGTGTGAGTTTGTTAGACCTTTTAATATAGTACTGCAAGTTTGTGTTCACTGGGACAAAAATGATCCGCCTCATCTGAAGACTAAAAGTCTGCCATCCTACAAGCACAAAGAAAGAAAAAAAAACAACAGCTCTAATCAAAAACTTTCACTATGTTATTTGTTTGTTTACCTCCTT
>NW_015114216.1:58514-84854 GCF_001443285.1 Poecilia latipinna | reverse complement strand
TACTAAAAACAGACCTGGGGCAAAAAAAAAAAAAAAAAAGGGGGAAAAAAAAAAAAAAAAAAGAGGGGGAAATGAAAGATTGGACTGAGGTACCCTGAAGCCTGAGGTAGATCACAATACTGACATGCGCACTGTTCACATCCCAACCATAGTTAACGCCGTGGTTCACTTGACTTGTCTCCTATTTTTTCAGGTTTTTATCATTTATTATTATATTATTTTTCATAGTCTTAGTTTTCAAGAAAATAAACACTTCCCTTCAAAATAATATGGCAGTATCCCACTGAGGGAGGGAAAGAAAAACAGAAGAGGACTTTTCTTTTTTTTTGTTTCTTATCAATAGATCTCATCACAAAATAGGAAAAAATAGATTCATAAATATTACTCTGTTTTTATATATATACACATACACACACATACGTACGTGTGCGCGCACACACACAGACACACACGGAGGAAGCTGTGCGTATTGGCAATAACCTTGCGTCTGGAAGATGAAGCTGATGGGTGATGTTTGAGAGGTGACAAAATAAGGCAACAAGCTTCCACAGTCTCTCCAAAGTAAAGCACGAAAGGACACCATGACCTGCGAGTCCAGAGGGTTTATAGAGGCGGCCGGCCACCAGCGATTACTTTTTAAAAAAAAAACCCTCCAATATAGGGGAGATAACAGAATGAACAAGAGGGTGACAATCTGTGTGGCTGGGCCGGCCTGCTGGACACGACAGGAGTGATGTGTTCTAAAAAAAAAGGCTGCATATTGTACATTCACAGCTGTCATGCTGTTTGTTTAGAAAGCTCCCTGACAAAGAGAGGGTTAAAGCCAAACGTGGATGCGGTCACGTTTGCGGTTGTGTGTGTACCACAGGTCATACGGTGCCAAGCCCCACCCCCTAGACTCCCAACCTCCAATAGGCATGGGCCGGTTCTCTGCATGAACGTATAGCGAGATTGTAAAAAGCTTAAGAATTAAAAATTGATAAAACCGTCCGTCCTTTCGTTCCTACAAATTTTGAGGCTGATGTTCGTAAAGCTTTGACCTGCTGATACCGATTTTAGCCATTGCTGATTCCTCCTTAAGATTTAAAAATAACTTTTTCTAATGCTTTTGCCGTGAATCGTCATTAATTACTTATACTAGAGAAGAGATATGACGTGATTTAAATATGGCTATCTAAATTAATTCACTTAATAGTCTCAAATGATTGCTTTTTATCAATTATCTGATAAATTAAGCAAAGGACATTTTTGATTGATGACTGACTCCATTGAATGCACAAATGCAACCCAAGCAGCCAGGTCTGACATAGACTGAATTAATGTGTCTCTGATCCCCTTTGTTTCCTCTGTTATGGACTGGTGTAGATATTGTTAGCTCTGGTCTTAATCCCAATAGCAACATGTTTTGCGCAGAGTCGATGCTGCAGGCTTGAAGTCGTGCAGCACTCAATACATTCTTTTGCATCGTCTTTGCTGGTGTAGTCTGTGCATCTGTTGTTAGGGGGTCTGCCAGAAATTGGGGTCCTGAGAAAAGTGCGATTAAATACATTATTATTTCTTAATAATTTCTATAAATAACATGTTAAAATACCGGTACTAATTGGCTTGACATTTTGGTGGCATCACTGAAGCAGCAGTCGCCATGTGACTATGGATCTTTTATCTCCACTCAGAGACTTTTAAAAGGCTCTCAGCATTTACAAAACCAGCATTTTCTGTGACAGAGGTTAAAGCTCAAAGAGGATAAGATATTACAAACGGTGCTGTGCTCTATTAAGCCATCCTGTTATCTGGTAGAAGTCTTGCTTTCTCTCGCAGCCAAAATGAACATCTTGACAAAAAGTTTCTCTTCAAATCGCTTCTTACAACCTTAGTTCTTCACAACTGATTTAGTTTTTGAGCACTTCACTGATTCCGACATTTACTAACTTTAAGTGTTCTTCACTCAGTTAGAACCTCCACCCACAGAGTCTTCTTTAAAGTCTTTTTAATAACATGCCAGAGAAAATAATAATTTTACCTGAGGTTTCTCTGGCTGTTCAGAGGATTAAGTAGCCGTGCATCCTCCCCTCCCCCACTTGTTTACTTGAAAACTACAACTAAATTTAGTGTCTATTTATTGTAGTCTTTTTGCATAATTCCATTTACCAACATAGTATTAAATGTATGGTGTAGATAACATTTCATAAAGCTGTAATAATAACTGTACTTTACAGTATTTTAGTAGCTGCTTTGTGGATCTTAATGAATAACAATAGCAAGATTATGTCATACATTTTTATATAAAATTTATGTCTAAATACTACGATACCGCAGCATTTTTATTTCACTTACCGGCCCATGCCTATTCTCTAAAACTAAACATGTTTTCGCCCTCCCACCCTAACCCTGTCCCCTCTGTCCGGGCCCTCTGCCACCTTCTGTTGGCCCTTGTGACGTCCCCTTAAGGCCAAGCGTGTGACAGTGCACATTCAAAACAAATGATTACCTGCTCATTAGCTAAGGTGCGCCGCTTCTTTAAGACGTAAATTTTCTTTTTCTTTGATCGTCAATGCCTTTTTTAATATATATATATATATATATATTTAAATATATATATTAACGGACTGTTTTAGACATCGCTGCACAGAATGCGAGGGTGATACGGTTAAATCTCATTTCACCTGTCTTTAGCAAAAAAAAAAAAAAAAAAGTGGCAGTCAATTCAATGTTTCAAAAAAGGCTACAAAAAAAAAAAAACATGTTCCTTTGCAACAAAAACAAGGAACCTATTAAGAACGCAATGCCAGATGAGAGCAATGAAACACAGAAATTAGCGGAAAAGAAATAATTGATTAAAGAAAAAAAATAAAAAGAGAGCAAAGCATGAGAAATGACAGTGAGGGATGCCAGGAAGGGGACGTTATCTTTTGCGTTGGCACACACACAGGCTCGTTACAAAGACTCAGAACCATTCATCAGATTTACTTTCAGGGGTTTTAAATTCAGCAAACAAAACGGGATGAAGTCGATCGCTCTCCATGGCCAACTCAGCTCAATCTCCTGAACCAGCTAACACATTTAAAACTGCACCAGGTTGTTCTGTCATTCTGATAGAAGAAGAAAAACAAAACAAAACAAAAAACAGTGCATATTCTCAGTGTGTATCAATGTATGTCTCTACTCTGCATTAATACTGCTAAGGATATTCTCACAAAGAGGAGCCGCTCTCTCCGCCACTCGCTCTTCCGCTAACTCACACCGTCAATCCAAAATGCCTTGTGTGCACTCGTGTTAATAGGTTTATTTGTTCGATCTGTTTAGGCCTATGTTAGTCCAACTAAAGAGATAACGTTATGCAGGGCAACATATCATTTCCTGTGTGTGTGTGTTTTTTTATTTTTTTTTTATTTTACTCATAAGACATTATTTACCAAATTTTATGCTGTTTAAACCTCTCTTCTCTTTTCCTTTTTCTTTTTTTTTGGTCTTTCTTTTTTCTTTTATTGTATCAGTCCATTTTCTCCCACTCTGTCTGCTCTCACAGGGCTGGCAGTGCACACAATGCCCTCAGCCTTTGGCTCTCACTTGTTTCCCCCCGTAGCGAAGTTCTTTGGTTTTGATCCCGGTGCCGCCGCCGCCGCCGCTGCTGCTGGTCTGCCCCGCGCGTCGCCCCTTGGCCTCGGCCTCAGTCTGGGTCAGTCTCTGTCCGTTTGGGAGGGCTACATTCATTGGCTGGTGCCCACTGGAGCCGCCTGGCTGGGTCACTTGGAGTGGTGCGGTGACACGGCAGCGCCCTGCTGGTGCTTCTGTTCCTGCTGTTTGACCTGCTGAATGATCTCCCGGATCTTCCTCTGTGCAGTCTGCCGGAGGAAACGGGAACAGGTGAGAGTGACGTGTGTGCAAAACGCGAAACAAGTTGCAGAATTCCCGTCGGAAGCTGGAAACGGATCCTTGTCTCGTAGCAGTGTGAGAGCAGTGAACGTTTTTTTTTTTTTTTTTTGTCTCTTTTAAAAACACGAACCAAGCAATGGGAATTATATTTTAGTTTAGACACAGTTAGAAGAATATGAGCTTTGTTGGAGCCTTCAGAAAATATGAGCCCAAGAAACAGAATCAAATAAAAATGAAATAAAACTTCAAGCCAATCCATAAAAACCACCATAAAATAATAATAATAATAATAATAATAATAATAATAATAATAATAATAATAAAGTCTAAAAATCTCTGACATTTAATTTTAGAGTTTTACAACATAAGGTGGCATCAGGTTTGATATTCATAAAAAGGAAGCTCAATCTTTGTGCCTGGAGACAAGCTAAAGGCTTTATAGACACACAAAGATTGACTCCAAATGTAACTATTTCATTTCACTCATAGAAACTTGATACATTGGAACACATTGTGTCAACAAAGGCCTATTCTAGCATCTTTTGTACAAGCCCTTGAAGCCTCTTCTGGCACTGCCGCATCAAAGAACATTACCGCTAACTCTTCAGTGGCTCTTTATTCTAGTTCATTTTCTTTGTTGCACAATCACATAGAATCCTGATAAAATATGTTAAGGTTTGTAGTTATAACACCATAAAATATACATAGAGAAAAATATTGCTGAAATATATTTTGATTTATTTGACTCCTTGTTGCCGTACATTAAAGCTCAAGCTCTGGTTGATTGAATTACTTTCTTTTTTTCTCCTCTCAACTTTAAGAGAAACAAATTTGGCTCCAGAGAAAAATGAAATCACCTGGAAGAAAACCCAGAGATGCCCCGAAAACAACAATCTTTCATTCTGTGCTGGATTGGTTTCTGTGTACCTGGCTGGCGAAGAAATGCCCGCTGATTTTCACAAAGACCTCGTCGTTCTCGTCAGGAGTTTGGTCCCGCGGTACAATGACCTCTGCACTCGTCAGGTTCTGCAGCTCGTTAACCTGAAACACATCATGCATCGGCACAGATTAAGATCCTGGATTGGATTTTTCACCTGCAGGCTCACGTACTAAACACAGACATCGTCTTGGTCATAAACATTTACAGGTCTCATCATGCGCTGGACATGTCATGCTAGCTTTAGGCTTTAGACATATTTTTGGAACCATTCTTTGGTTCCAGGATGTTTGTTGGGTCCTTATTACCCCATAAACTTGTGACTGAAACACACAAAATGTGATATGTAAAGTTAAAATGTTTGTCATAGTGTAAATATAATTTCTTTTGAATAACTAAGAGTGTGCTCACCGTCTTGCCACCTTTGCCAATGACTCTGCCGGCCGCGGTCGAGGGAACCTTGATGTGCGTCTCCAGTTTGACCTCCTCCTTTCCTGAGAAGAAGTTCTCCTCTTTCAGCTTCCCAAATATCCGACCTTGGGCCTGAAATACAAAGGAGGGTATGAGGCAAGGAGAGACTGGGGAAAGTGGGGACAACAACGGTTCACTGCTGTTTACTATAGCACAGGTCACAATGTCAATCATGCAAAAATGGTCCAAATTTCCTTGATGATTGAATCACACCGAGTTGGTGTTTTTTTTACCTTAAACTGAGCCTCAGGAGTTCCAGTAATAATAACCATCCTCTCAGCGACATCTGGGCTCTCGGCTGGGGCAATCTGTCGAGAAACATTCATACGTCTTCACAGGAAGAGCTTAAATACCTAATCATCTGACAAATATTCAAAAATAAATTAAACATAAATTCACAGAATGTAATATAAAAATTCAAATAAATGAATTGCCTCTGGTTATATTATCTGAAGTGTCCAATTTTCAAGTCATCTGCCGTTTAATCACAAAAGCCGCCCAGGCTGCGGTCGGCCAAGTGCTGCTGACTCACATGGCAATCATTTACGACTTAATAACATCCGCTTAATGATTGGCTTTTTAAAAATGCATGGCATGTTTAGCTTGTGTTTGAGGACTCCAGCGTGAACCGATGATTAAAGCCACTCTGAATGTTTTTTTGTCGCTCAGGGTCAAAGAATGAGTGATGCGAAAAGACCCACCTTGATGGAAGCTCCTGCAAAATGGGCGAGTTGTTTGATGTGCTGGCCCTTCTTGCCTATCAGGGCCCCGACTGCCTGAGTGGGAATAAAGAGGTAGACGACCTCCTGTTCTGGAGCCTGTTGCTGAACCAAAGAAAGAAGAACCACAACGCAGGGAACAATTACAAAAATTTTGTCGCAACTCATCAGGAAATGGAAAAACAAAAAACAAAAATTGGAAATCTCTGAATGAAACATTTCCTATTAACTGTGATTAACTTATGATTATCCTTGCCTAGCGTGGTAATTGCTCACGCATTGAGGTTTTTAAAGTGAATTTTGACAAACCACAGGATAAATCCGGGATGAAAAGTCCCCCACCAGAAATATTTGTGGTGTTTTAGTGACTATGCGATGGAAAACAGCGAAAACAGCAGATCCAACATCTCTCCTTTACACAAAATGCTTACTGAGAAGCTGCAGTGGCCTGTTATTTACATCACTTACTGTAAATATGCAGAACTCTCTTCAATGGAAGCAAATAAGGATGTTGACTAAAAGGTCCTCAAGACTGTCAGAAAATTTTTTTCTTTGGCTGCGTTTCACTACTAACTTTCTGTTTAGATTCCTACGGAGAGTGAAGAGTGCCAAATTACAATAAATAAGTTTAAGTTTTATACAATTTTATATAATAATTCAAATAATTATTTATTAAATAACTGTAATTATTTAATAATTATTTAATTATTTCTGTGGAAATAAACAGAAATAATTTATTAAATACAGAATTAATTAATTAATGTGCCTCGATTATATGTACTGATTTCATTTTAAAATGAAATCAGTACATATATTACATGATAAATTACATGATAAAATGTAATTATTTTATCATTTCATGTTCCTGTGCTGAAGCCCATCATGATACTGTGTCAAGCTGAGTGGGAGGGTTTAGGGCAGCTTCAAGATGGACCCTGACATCTGATTGGCTGGTTCAAACAGCAAGTCAAGGCAACTTCTTCCAAGTTTGCTAAGACTCTGAGGTCAATACTTTTACTGGAAAGTACAGAAATAACATCAATATCATTCGTTGTTATTTGTTTACTCTGGGTGAGAAACACCAACCTTTATAATTCTAGTTTGGTCTGAAATATCTTTAATAAGTTCACGAAAGCGTGTTAGCCAAAGCCAGCACTCTCTCAATGTTAGCTGGGCTAACGTTGATCCTGTCTGAAGTAGGCCAGAGTGTGATATTTTATTATTTTTTATTATTACAGATCATTCAGACCAAACTAGAGATATAGAAGCTAGAGTTGCTCACCCAGAGCTTGTAGTACAGAAATGACAACAATTTATTGAACTTTTCTTCACATTTCCAGTGAAAATAAGCATAAAAGCCCTAATTCGTCCCACTGAGAGAAGTTGACTCATCAATTAAATTATTTCATAATGTGCTTGAGCACAGAAACATGATGTAGTTTGTTAAATCATAATTATATCTAGTTTTTAAAATGAAATCAAAACATTTAATTGAGGTAAATATAATTATTTTGTATGTAATAATTGTATTTTTACATATTGTTATTTGGCACTCTTTACTCTTCATGGATTCTGTATCTAATTATCAAAAAGGAGAGAAGAGGAGGGCAGGATAAGACATTTCTGAAAGCAGCATATGAAAGTTACATAACCATAAAAAAAGGGAAAAATATTTAGGAAACCCATTTTACCAGACTCGTAGGAATTATCCTTCAGTTCACTTGCGTTGATACGCTGGAGTTTCAGCTAATAGCTGCTTGGGAATCATTTACTTGGTCCCTTATAATATTTTTTCCACTGACGTTTAATGGGATTAAATTGAATGTTTATGTAACAGTTATGGGAACAAAATACTTAAAGATTGTTATGGCTGTTTCTACTACTTTCTTCTTTTTTTTTAACCAGCTGCTAACGACTAAGAAAATATTTAACCTTTGGAAAGGTCATTTAATTCCCCCCTTTACCGTCTGTATTTCTGTCACATGTGTTTTGTAATCTGACACACAGCAGTGAGTAAACTTCAGAGATAGTCTGAGATGACTGAGGCGGCAGTGAATGGCGTGCGGAGCAGAGGGAACGTACTGAGTGCTGGTGGGGCATGGCACTTGCTGAAGGAACCCCGTACAGGCCACTGAGATGTGAAGAGTGACTCTGGAAGTGACAAACAGCCCCATCAGATGGCATGTTAAACACCCACATAAACACAAACTGGGCTAATTATTGGGGGGAAGACTTCAGGGCGCCCACTCACAGTGAATCACATACTCATCATTTTGACCGTGAAGCACGCTCGTGCATTCTCGCGCACTGTCTCACAGCACTTACACTGGGAAATGAGTGGAGACTTTTGTTTCGCACACATACTGACTCATATCCAAATAAGATGGGGGAATTCTGCTCGTTTCAAACTACATCAAGCAGGAAGACCTGAGTCAACACTGTACTGTTGTCTCTAAAAGCACTTCAAGGAGAACATGGTTTACCCCATGTCCTGCAAACACAGACAGAACTAATCCAAAAAGGCAATTAAGGCATAAATGGCAGTTTAGAGAGAAGAAAAAAGAAGAGGACTCACTAAGAATGGGTTGTATCCTGCTGGTGCAACAGGGGGCACTGCACCACGTGGTCCAGCAGCAGCAGCAGCAGGGGGCAGCACCGGCAGACCAGAGGAGAAGATGCCCAGGGCGTTCAGGTTTAAGCCTGGGATCAAGTTAGCTTGTTGCTGCAAATGCAGAATGATTTGGATTTAATTAATCGAACTCTTCTTTTTCCCCTTGTTTAAGACAAAGCTTAGTGAAGGTCTTAGGTGTTAACAAGGACTTTACATCTCTGAAATGCCTAATTGATCATTGCCTTGGGAGGACATCACCAACATACAGTAGCTAGCAACTCCAAAAATCTCAGTTTCAATGGCCATTATAACCGATCTACTGATATCTACCAAGCTGGGGTGAAAATGAGAATTTTATTTGTAAGAACATGTAATGGTGGAAAAATGGGCATAGCCACAGAAACAAAGTTAAATTATCGCGTATCTTATACCACTGCTGAGTGTTCTGGAGATAAAACTGTTGATGATGCAAGAAATAAAAAAGACCGAGATTAAAATTTCCAAAACATGAGCAGCTGTAAAAATCAAATCTATCTTGGCTGGTGCTTATCTCTAGCAGTCAATGTGCAAGAGACAGGGTACACTCTGCACAGGTTACCAGTGAATCACAGAAACAAACAACCACACATGCACACACTCATTCGTAGGCCAATTAACCTAACAAGCATGTTTAAGGCTGGCATGAGGAAGCCAGAGTCCCCGAAGGGAAACAAGCACACACAGGGGAACATGTAAAATCCCCAGCAGGGATTTGAACCCACTACCCACCAAAGACTGATTCTTAAACAGCTGCTGTTGTTTTTAAAGTTGTTGCACAGAAGCGTGTCATAAGGATTTGATTACATAAACTGTAAGAAATGCACGTTTTTTTTTCCTCACTGTCTGACATTAAATCAGACTAAACCTTCACTGTGTTAAGTCAGACTTACCTACATGATTTTGATCTGCCAAATATCACAGATTAGTAAATAAATAAATAAAGAGATTATTTTAATTACTTCCTTTACATTCAAATGTTTACTGACATTACAATATATTTAGAAAATTTTGGAAAACATAACATGGCTACAGCTTTTTAAGCTTCTGAAACAACTGAACTTTACTAGAGGGATTTATTTGTGCCTACAATTGTTTGAACCAGTCATAAGCACCCGAGCTCTTCCAAACTGATTCCCCAAAAAATCCTGAAAATGGCTCTGCCCTCAAAGCCAAGTCAGCCGCTCGTGTTTCCGGGGTCATGACACAACCTCCAGTTTCCTCTGTCGCCCTTCGTTCCTGAATGTTCTTTGTAATATCGAAAGATTCCCTCTAGATGGCCCACTCCGCTTACAGCTCACCGCGACAGAAACGAAACCGAGCCCGAGGGATATAGTCTCTGAGTGATACTTCCTGGTGATAATATAATACTAAAGCAATAACAACAGTGGAGAACCAGCTGAACTGACACACTTAATAAAAGCAGCTTATAACAGATCTCATGTGTGCATCTCCAGGAGCTTCAGCTGTTGCTCTTGATGAGCGCCATGTCCATCCACTCCCTTCATGCTCATCAGCGGTGCAGCAGAGAGCACGCAGTGCGTGACATTCCCGCTGTTCCTCTTCGTCCGAGGCTTGACCCCAGCGGCTGATGATGTCACAGGGCCGGCGTGAAAGAGGAGCCGGGCGAAAGAGCGACCCGCAGATATCAGATGGATGCTGGGAAACGCGGTGTGTTGCAGCAGGGACGCAGACACACACAGCGGGGAAGGGAGTGTGAGTCAGAGGCACGGAGACAGGCTGCACTCAAACACTCAGCTCACTTAATGAGCTATTCAGCGATCGTTTACTGTTATCTGTTTACAGAGCGGGCCTTACTAATGCTGGCGGTAACACACTACGGGGGAAGCTAATATGGTCCTGCGGTCAAACCTCCCCCCCCCTCCCAAACCCCCGAGTCCTCCCCGCCGCTCACCTGTCAGTCAGTGTGAGTCACCTGACGGTCATAATCATCACATGAACGGCACAGAAACAGCGCAGAGGGCTTACATTTATAGCAGCGATATCGTTCTCGTAGGCTTCCCTCAGCTTCTTCATGATCTCCACCTCGGCTTTACAACAAGCCTCCAAGCTTCCCTTCACCGTGATGGTCCTCTCAGGGTTGTAAATGGTTAAGTCTTGTAACCTGAAACACGGAGCGCACACACAAATCACAAGAGGAAATGTAGGATCACTCAGATTCAGTTTCTTTCTGCATATTTTTATTTATTTATTTATTTTTTTTACTCAAACTCAGATATTTAAACATGTTTATTTTTAAAGTTCAATTTAAATGCATCCAAACAACAGTTTAGCTGTGATATGTATTTGGGTGTTGGTGTTTTTACATCGGCTTGCGTAATATTGACACCCCGGCAGAAAAGCAGAGATTTGCAAAAGTATTTGTGCCTTTTGCTTCTTATAGCGAGAAAACCACAAACCTCAGTGTATTTTATTGGGATTTTCTGAGACGGACCAACACAAAGTTGTACATGATTGTGAAGTGGGATAAAAGGGATAAAAGGCTTCAATGTTTTTCACAGATACAGATCTGAAAAGTGTGGTGTGCATTTGTATACAGGCGCATTTACTCTAATGCATGAGTGCACTCAATTGCCTGCAGAAGTTTACTAATTAGTAAGTAGAGTCAGCCAGTGTGTCATTTAATCTCATTACAAATGAATTTAAATTACAGTTCAAGGAATAACGGGCAAAAAAATGTTCCACTGTATACTTTTCAGATTTTAATTTTCTTAAATGTTTACTTTCAGTTCACAATTAGCCGCTGTTTTTGGGTTGAGATAAAACCAAAATTATCAACAAAATACATTGAGGTTCGTGGTTGAATGCTATCAAAGCAAGACAAAGTTAAATCCTTTGCCAGGATTCTTCCCAGACCTGTTTGCATCTGGATGTTGGCACAATTTCTGTTTACAAGTTTAAGATCACACATACGCAATTTGCAGTCCACTAGCCATAACTAAGATAGTCCTGCTGACATAACGGAGGGTTTTTTTTTCCCCCTTTTTGTTTTCAAAGCCTCTCGGGAGACAAGTCGGGAAGACATTTTCCAGCTCTCTTCTCAGGCCGAGGCCTCTGCAGGATGAGTAAAACAAGCTTTCTGTGAAACATTGTGTGAAATGAGTCTTAAAACAACGAGTGAGGCAAGGTCAGCCTGGGAACGGCAGCACGGCGACGCGCACAAGAAGGAGAAACAAAGATCATCCATCCGACCAAAAGCTGCAGCGCTTGGAAAGTAGCAAACGGTTTCTGCTTTTTACAGCTAATATAGACAAAATGCACATAAAAAAAAAACTTAGAGTGAAGAAAACCATCGCACATCCAACAAAATCAATCCTCCCTTTCTCACTCTTACCTTTCCAGCGACTGCACGCTTAATAGAATATCACTTTTTAGACAGGTTCTTGGAAAATCAAAGTACTCATCAAAGTTACGGCTCCATAAAACGATTCGCCTGAGTTTTATACAGCAGTTTACACTTTTCAGTCCATTTTCCTTTAGAAAAACAGAGGATGCTTCACAGAATCACCAGTTTGCCCAAAAGGATCTCCATCTGTTTCTCAGAGCAGGTTGAGCGCACTCAGTCAAATGGAGTGTAATCACCTCCTCACTCATATCCTGGGGAAAGGGAGCCGTAATCAACTCTACACATTTTCACTTTTAACTGCTCAGTTAGGTGGAACAACATAGACAAAGGAAAAAAAAAGAAACATTCAGGAAGGAGGGTGTGGCTCCATGAAACAGAAAATCCTGTTTCCCAGTTGGTTAAAGCAGCATCAAGTCTATCTATACGCAATGTGGTTGTGGTTAAGCTCAGCAGGACGCAATTCCTGCTCCTACAGAGGGAGCCTCATGTCAGGCTGGACTGGACGCTCAAAATGTTCTGTATTTTACCACCAACTTTACTGAAGAAAATATTCAGTGCGATGCCACTGACACAAAGAATGAGTAAGCTGATCTCCGTGCGCCTGGATGTGTTTGCATGTCCCCTGGGAGCAGAAATGTACATGGGTCAGTGCCGCAGATTGCTGAGGTTTAAAGGTCTTGCGTGGCTTTAAAACTGTGAGAACACGGAAATGATTTGGCACTTTCCACCTGAACGGCGTCAACTCGGGCAAAGCGTTTCAACTGTGTTTGCAGATGCGGCAGCGATATACGACTTTAGGATGCTCATTCGGTTCCTTTATTGCTCCTGGGTGAGTCTGAATGAAGAGACGTTTATCTCCCCAGCAGACTGTGGCACACGGGATGAGTCGGACAGAACCGGACAGAAGTGAAATTAGGGTGGAGAAGAATTTAAACGTTACTTCTAACTTTCCATATATATTTTCTTTTTCATTTGTTTGTTTGGAAAAAGTAGAGAGTGGGTCAGAGAAAGTGATCACAATGCTGCAGTGCAGTCTGGAAAAGTTAGGGAATTTCATTGATGTAGTTTCCACAAAGATTTCTACAATGTATTCCTTTCATTTGCATCCTCCATATTACTGAGCATCGTAGCATTAAATATACCTGACCCGTCCTGCCATCCACAGCTGAAAGAGATTCTGCATTTAAAGTCGGTCTTCTTTAAATTTCTGCCTTACATTCATAAGATTTTTTTTCTTCTTCTCGAGTCATAAACTTTTTCAATCAATCCGAGAGGCGTCGTTTAAATTACTCATCAGCCTGTGGCGACATGTAAATGATTGAGCGCCCGACTTACGAGGAGATGGTTATCTTGGTCCCTGTCTCCTCCTCGATCTTCTTCAGGTTGCGGCCCTCCTTCCCAATCAGTCGGCCCACCAGGCTGTTGTGGGCAAGGATTTTCAGAGGGATCTCCTCTGTCCTGCCGACGCACAAACACACAAAAGGTTAGTTGCGATGACTGGCTCCACTGAGTGTCGCTGACACCTCGGCGAGGGTGTGAGGAATGTTGTGGAATGTGGGCAGCTGCCTCGGAGCAAACGCTGCTGTAAGCACAGGACTTCTTCTGATAGATCAGCTAAATGATTGATCTCTTTATGTTTCCAGAGACATTCATAAGAAGCAGATCAGATGTAGCCCATATAGATTCCTGTAGTTGTCCAGTGATTTAGTTGGTGCAGCACTTACAGGACGGCAACCTCTGTTGGAAGGTTGAAATCTGGTTAAAAATATTTTTGAGCTGCTATCCAGCTTCCTTTGCCTGAATTTTTTAAGTGTTTAAATGACAGGTTTTGAGGCCACATGAGCATGCTTTAGATGCAATTAAGAGTTTCTCCAGAGCAAGAAGCAAACTGTACTACAATTTATTTACTTCTACTCCTGCGCAGGGATCTTGTTTTCTAAATAATATTAAAGGAAATAAGGAATAAAGACAAAAAAAAAAAAATCAGTGTGTTTAAACAGTTTTTGAAATTAAAAAGCTGAACATGTCAAGTTTACATTTTACTTTAAAAAGATAATTGTTTTTTTTTTAATTACGAGTGCATTTTTTGTTTCATTTTAGCTGCTCAACAATAAAATAAATGCACAATATTTGAATTAAATATTTAGATTTTTCTCGCTTATAGAACTGTAATTCAATGTCTATCTGGAAAAAAAAAGCCTCCGATGTTTGTGAAACCATTTAATGCCAAAAACAAATTCTTGCTGTATTTATCCAACATTACAAGTAATTTGGAGTAACGTCTGTTGTCCAATTTACTATAGTTGATCAGCCAATCAGGGCTGCATGAAACCATCCTGAGGTACAATGAATTACTCCTAGCTTCCCTTTGGACACCTGGTCTGTAGGCACATTACATCGGGTGTGCTGTGGAAAGGAAGCTGAAAGATTTCCTGGAATTGGTTTTTGATTCTGTTTGATTTCAATAAGAATTCCTTTGTGCTCAAAAGTTCAAAATAAACAAGAAAGTGCAACTGAGAAAATCCCTCAGACAACAACAAGTCGTTTCGTCTGAAAAGGCTTGTTGTTTTAGGGGATTAAAAACAACAAAGCAATTTGATTTGATATGAAGAACCACAGTTCTTGCATTCTTTCCAATAAAACATTCCCTACTATTTTTTTACCACAACAGCAGAACTCAGTTAGTTTATGTACTTCTTCGTAATAAGTTTCCAGCATGAGTCCAAAGAAACAAACCTAACATTGGAGGTAATTTGGGGTAACCCAAACCAAATTGCAGACCAGAAAAAAAAAACGTTAGGATAGAAAATAGATAGAAAAATAATACTTTGAATCAGATGATTCATGTTTTTCTGGAGGATTTTTTTTTTCATGTAATTTGAAAGCAATGGAAGGTGAGTCACTTTTTCTGTTGTGTTTAGTACAGATAATTATTATTTTTGAAATAACATTCAGCTATTGTGGAGTAAAGATGCAGGATGAGAAAAATGCACAATTTTGCTTGGACAATTTTATATATAAAGCCAAACAAATATTTTCTTCTGCAAACATGCAGATAATATATCTACAATTATACAATAAAAAACTTCCTGTGCTCTGTTAGTACTGACAAAATATTTCTTCTGCAAACATGCAGATAATATATCTACAATTAGACAATAAAAAGCTCCCTGTGCTCTGTTAGTGCTGACAAAATATTAAATGCAAAAAAAAAAAAAGCCATTGCTTTTAAAGTTTCAAACGAAGTATGAGTTCACCACATCTGCCTCTGACGGGAGCAGATGGCATGTATGATCATTTACAGGAAAAGGAGGAGTGCAACTTCTGCATTATATGCATTTCTGCTTTGTGTGCCAATTACAGGGTGTAAATGTGAATCAGGGTTGTGGCGGGGGTGTGGTGGAGGGTGGCCAGATGCTGGGGGTTTCATCGGGGCCTGATTCTCAGACGTGGCGTGTCTTCAGAGCCGGGCGGGGGGGCTGCGATCTGCAAATACAGATCTATGCTGCAGGGTGACGTTAGTTGGGGGTGAAGTGAGAGGGAATGGCAGATGTGTGGGTTTTGTGGTTTGAGTTTCAGTGTGGTAAGGCTGAGTGAAATCACAGGGCGGAGAGAGGCAGGGGCGACCGGTTTTATTCCTGCAGGTGTGGCACCCAGGCAAGGCAGTCGCTGTCCCTTTGTTGACTTATCTCAGAGGTGTGGGCGTCATTGTAACTTTTGAAGGCAGGATTAGAGCTTGACTGATTGAGGTAGATTACACCAACTGAAACAGTGAAACTCCTTTGCTTTCACTTTGAGTATAGTAATAATAAACAACAGAAAGAAAAACTTACAGCAACAATACCCAGACTTAATGAACACTGTTTTTTCTTTTCTATTACAACATTCAGAAATGTGTGCAGATTGTAAAATCCTTTTTTTTTTCTGCATGTCAAATACAACTTGCATATTTTAAGAAATTGTGACATCACTGCTATGTCTTTAAATTAGAGGACAGCTGCAGTTAGATAAATGTTAACAACAATGAAACACAATGCATAAATTAATAAAAAAATGTATAAATAAATGAAATAAAATACAACTCTTTTGGGCAAGGGTCACCATTTTGTACCACCGTACATTTTTACACATTTGGTAGGGAAGTAATATGACTCTCCAAAGTGTTACTTTCCAAAGTTTGTATATTTATTTAGATTTTTTTGTAACTTGATCCTTTCCACGTGTCATATTGATGTTTGGCTGTTGTCATGGGAATCAGGTTGCAGATTAAACAACTATTTAAATTAGAAGAATGAGAAAATAAACGTGGCTGAGTTGGCTTATTAAGGACATTCTACAAAACTATACAATAAAGGAATTTTAGTGGTTTAACAAGTTTAATTTAAAAGAAACTAAGAAGGTTATTAGAGCTAAAAATATTATATGATTTAATACAGAAATGAGTGTAAAGTTTTAAAGTTAAAATAAATAAATGTAATAGGTAATAATTATTTTAATAATTTATATTAAGATAAAAAATAAATATAAGAGACATAAAATTCGGCCTTTGGATGGGCTGATGCTAGTTTTGAATGTGTTTTCCTCTACTGTCATTGTGTATTTAAACTTTCTGTATCTCTCATCTCTCTTTATGACTTTCCTAATAAAATTCTTCTTTACATCTCTCCAACTGTGTAATATTTCAGTAATTTTCAAAGGAGGCGTGTGGTCAGAACTGCAGGGCAGGTTATTTTCCCACCCTGAAACAATTTGATTACCATTTAGTCGTTGCCATGGAGACCAGATGATAGGTGTGTTAAACCACAAAATGAAGAAAATTAAATTTTGTCCATTTGTGTTATTGATTGGATGATAAATAAGCACCGTAAACGAATTTGCAATGTAAATTTGATTAGCTTCAAAAATTTGGGGACATGAAAAAAAAAAAAAAAAAAGATGCCCAATTATGCTTAGAGCCGCAGAGTGGGCCATTTTTACCCCTCATTAAACAACGTCAAATTCTTTCCATTTGGCTGTTTCTATGGAAACGGGGTTGCAGCACAAGCACTTTGTGGTGACTTTGGCTAACAACATAAACAGAATGAATCTTTGTACATCTGGTTTATGGATTATGTTCAACTCATAATTTAGATGTTATTAATCAGAATGAATAATAATTACCTATTGGGTAGCATAGAATCTCTGAACTATAGTTTGATGCTTTTCAGGTGCTGAAATCATGAATAAAATAAAGTCAGTTTGGGAACACTTGGACTTCTGAACATTAAGGAATATTACGACATTTAGACCGGTGATCAAAATCAGTCCACAGAATGATTAAGATAAATATGTGTATTTTCTGCAGATTCTACCTCTCTGGTCGTTTTAGCAAATATCACAGTATTACTTCAACTCCCTGATCTAAATTTGCCTTTTCCTTATGTCTTCGTCCACCAGGACAAGCTCTACACATCAAACAACTAGTAATATTTTCTATTTCAGTGAGAAGCATGTGAATTCTCTCACCGAACCAGAAACAAGGCTTGATCAAAAACCAGCACAAGAAAGCTCTTGATACATAAAAAAAAAAATTTAATAAATGTAAACGCAATTCCCTGTGTCAAAAAAAATGGCTTTGTGACTGTTTTGCATTCACACGCACGCTCACAAATCAAAACAAATAGACAACAGAATAAAGGTTGCTGTTTACGCCACGAAGAAGCTCAGAGAGCCATAAAAAAGGTGCGGAGTCTCGTTAAAAGTGTCAAACCCAATTAGATCTCCCGGCCTGGACTCTTAGACGCTAAGCTGCGATCACGTGCCTGCCTGGGTAAGCATCCGTGTTTACTGTGTTAGTGGTCCAGGCTGAAAGGAGTGCACAGTGAGATTTAAAAGTGTGCATGCAGGGTTAAAGGATGAGATTATAGCCCTGAAGACATGACAGTTAATCTCCACGTGGGGTTGTATATTTACGGCCAGCGGTACGCGTGTTTGTTTGTGGGAGCTGCATGCGGGCTTACGTCTTGGTCTCGTTGGCCTCCTTCTGCATGATGTCCAGGATCATCCGGCAGGCGGACGAGCATCCCTCGGGTGTTGAATGGATGGTGATGGGTTTTTCTGCTGCGCCTGCATTTTCCTTCCGGTGGATGTCCACCCTGAAGGACGGATGCGGAAATCAGATGCCTCACAAATCTATGATAATTTGACTTGGATAAATTGATTATGCTCTCTGTTTTGGGGGGATAATGGACAATAAAACCAACTTGACAGCAGAAACTTTTTAACCGAGTTAAAACGCATACTTGGACTGTGACTGTTTGGTGACGTTCTTGATGGTCAGGCCTTCTTTCCCGATGATTGCTCCCACAAACTGAGTCGGCACAAGCATCCGCAGCGGGAAGTCCGGCTGTCTGAGACGGGGTGAACCGAAGCCTCCTGACGGACCGGGCTGGGGGGTGCCCTGGTCCCGGGAGGACCGGCCCCCACGCCGCGCTCGGGGAACCTGGACGGGCGAAGCGCCATCCATGTCCATGATGTACGACACGTTTAGGGAGTAGTCGTCAAACTGGTGTCCTGTCAGCTTCTCGATTGCTCTGAGGGGGGGAAGAGAGGGAGGCAGAAACAGAGAGGAAATATTGAACTTTGAATGGTCCTATCTATCACTAAAAGAACTTTTACATTCTCATTTACCCAAGCACATACACTTTAATACACAAGTCGAATTTGAAGGCAACTTGGACTGCAGTGCCTTACCCAAGGACACAGTGGCAGGGGGAAGCTGTAATTAAGTCCATAGTTTCTACTATGCCTGGCACGCCCACCCCACGCACTGATTCTATCCAAATTTTACGCTTTGGGTATCTCTCTATCACTTGTACACTTTTTTCTTTCACTAAACTTTCCATCAACATCCTGGGAAGTCTCTTAACATTCAGCTTCGTTACAATAACTTTGTGTGGCCTTCACTCCTTAAGGAGTGTGTCAGCGTCTGTCTGGCAGATAACTGTGAAGTCAGAAATCTTTCTTATGAGTGTGTGAACCACACCATAGAGGTTATGTAATATTTCTATTTTTAAAATGTGTTTTTGAAGAGAAATTGTTACTCATCAAAATAAAAATTAAAAAATCACATTAAATATTCCCAAGATATTCTTTCTTTCAAATTTTTTGGATTACCTAAAGATTATGAATTTCTATAGAACATAAATTGTTCTCAAGATTTCATGACAAGATGAAAAAAAGTATTTCGCCAATTTAAATTAATTTTTACCTCCAAATCTGACCAAGCTTTGAAATCAGAGTGACATTTGCCAGAATCTATTCAGCAAAGATGGAGAAAAACATAAAAGTCACACACGTCCGGTCTCTAATTTCTCACAACACTTACAGCGATAGATCACCAAAAAGAAAAAAAAAAAAAAAACTTCCAAAGTTGTCCTCTGGAATATATTGCTCTACCAACAAAAAAATGTGTTCAGTCTGGCGCTTGATTTCAGAAAGTCAGGTTTCTGAAAAATATGAGCTACAGCGATATGGATGACTGAGAGAAAATTGTGTGTTTTAAAAGACACGACTCCATCGCTATGGGTATTTTTAAAGCACAAATTCTTCCCATTACATGGAAAAAAAACATTCTGTGTTTCTGTGCAGATTCTGGATGATGATGCATTAATTTAAAACAAAACAAACAGCAATTACATCTAATCACAGTGTGTTCTTCAGAGTCAATGAATTTTGATTGATATTGGACAAAGAAACAGCTTAAAAAATCTTGTTCTCAGTATGAAATGGACCCAAACGAAAAAGAGAAGCTGCATGGCAGCTATGAGCTGACTTTTTCTTTCTTTCTTGTTTTTTTTTTTTTTTTTCTTTATTTTTTACTATACATTATGAGAATGAATGCAAAACAGCACTGAGCATGGAACTAATGAATGTTTCTGAATAGGTAAAAAAACAAAACAAAAAAAAACAAATAGGGTCTACACCATCCAAATTATAAGCATTTTAATTGTATTTCTTTATATTTAGTCCAAATTCAGAAATAATCTCCTGTTCTGGACCAACATTATTGCAATGTTTGTTCCTTCAAACTTTCACCCTTGCAAGTCGGTTGGTTTTTTTAGTTGGTATAAAAAGTCCTGCAACCTGTGATCCTTCACCATGTCCTCAGTTAAAACAAAAAACAGTACATAAGACAGTTCAAAGTACTAAAAACATATTCTGCATGATGTTGCAACTTCCCGTTTAAATGTGTTAACATTTATATGCATGTTCCTCTAAATATGCTGGCCTTGCTCTTACAATGTACAGTTTGTCAAGCAAAGAATCAATGAACTGCAGTGCTCAAATTTGCAGTTTGTCATCTGTACGTGAGTGTTACTCATAAGTAACATTATTTGTGCTGCTTACACTTTAGCTTCTTCCTTGGTTGCGTATGTAACATTCACCACTGCTGTTTCTGTGTCAGTGTTCACTGTGGGACAAGACAAGAAGAGAGAGAGAGACAGAGAAAAACATGAGATACAGCAAACAATGGAGTACACATGCACATATCAGGTCTTTGTTGTTTTCTGTAGGTGAGTCGGACACGCGTCCATGTTCCCGTGGCGACCCAGAAAGCTGCTTGTCTGTGTGAATCCATTACAGCCATCAGCACGCTGGCTTCTCTCCAAACCCTGCTGCTTCCTCTACAAAACGGAGCTGCTTAACACAAAGGCCTCGCTGTCACTTTCACAAAAACGGATCTGAGTCCGACATAACCGCCCGAACACGGCAGATAATCGCCAATTAACGAAGATGAAGCACACAACAGAGACACACCTTGACTAGATAGGTGGTCAAGGGTTGTTCTGCGAAGACGGAGCAGAGCGGAGTGTGTGAATCCGCAGAGATCACACAAGGTCTGATTCAGAGAAAGAAGTTAATTACAGAATCCATTACAAACAGCGACAAACACAATCAGCTTAATCAGGTGATCAGTTTGGATGATGAGCTGATTATTTAACTCAGTTTTAAAGGAAGAAAAGCTGAACCTAAAGCTAAAGTACAGTGTGCGCAGGAGAAAAATGTGATTGTCTGAGTTATTTTGAACGTCCAACAATGTAAAGCACAGCTCTGCCCAAAGGCTTTGTTCAAATACGTTTCAGTTCCTGTTTCCAAACAAACAAGGCTGTAAAGAGGTTTCGGGGCTACTCTCCAGATTTACTGAAGTATTTTGTTTTTAATCTTTGGACTTTTGTTGCATTTTCATTTTTTGTGGCGTTCTTGCAGCTGATAAAACAAACATATAGTGCAGCTTTCACTTACAAATTAGGAAAATGGAGGAACAATAAAACAGTTTAGAGGAAAAAACTATTTTCACTAAATGAGCACTACAACCTCGCTTGACAAAAAATGTGCTTTAAGTCACTAATGTCATAGATTCGTATCTAAGAGTTTCCATAACATAAGTGTGACTAAAACCATTTTTCAATTTACACAAAAGTTTTACAATGATTAGAGTCTAGGATCTTTTAAATACTAATCATGGTCTTACTATTTTGTTAGAGTATAAATATGTCCCATATTTAAAATTACCACTCATCAAAAAGAGAAACACAAGAAAACACAGGAACTTCAAACCTACTTGTTACCTTCCATTGATCAAGTCAGAAATGTTTCCAGTAAACCATGAAATCATTACTCTGCATTGTGCATCTATGAGTTATGTTAATGAATCACGGTGAGCAATGCCGTCCAGCATTTCTTTGGCAAATCTGGAAAGACGAAGTTGAGCAACACAATAGTTGAATAAACCTAATGATGCAGGATTTCGCAAGTCCTTCATGGCGTGAACTTATTTTAATCTTATCGATTAATTCCAGCTTGTGACATAAAGCACCTGAGGCTTCTCACAAACTCAAATCCAGTTTAGTTTGTTCCACTTAACTCTAAAGGATGTGACTAAGGGAAGAAAAACAAAATCTATAGGATTTACCAGAAATGTCAAAAACTGTGGCGGCTGATACATCTGAAAGTTGTGTGTTTGAAACAAAATTCAGCAAAAACATGGCACAGTATGTGCAAAACACGTCATCATTTGGTAGATATTGTACAGTTTGCCATGTGTTCAGCTTAAACTCTCCTGATTTATGATCCAAGAATGTAATTTGACTATGTGGGAAATTGTGTTATCTTTGGTATTTTTCAGAATTGACTAAACGAGTCACAACTTACTGTATGGTGTCTCTTTCGATGGCTGCTGGTAAAAGAATGCCAAACATACTGCTTGAACTCGGTTCTTGAAACGTTGTCAGCTGTGTGTCAATACGACACTTGTTTATCACCTGAATTTAGGAGGCTTTTAATCCTTGACCCAGATGTAACGATGTCAATAAAATAAATTGCAATACTCAACTAAAGCTGTCAAATACCAAATAAAAAGTTTAAACCTTCGAAAAGTCTAAAGAATTATTGATCTGGATCCGATTAAAAGATTAAAAGAGAGTCCAGATGTTTGTACTCCAAAAGCAATCTTTTTTTTTTTTTTCTTTGAGATTTATGTTTGGTATTCTTTTATGTCGTGCACTTATCATTCAGTCTTTTGTAACATTTGACAGCTGGTGATAAATCCTGGCCCTTATCCATCCAGCCCAGTGCCAACCCAGTCGGAAACTCAAATAACCAACGTTACTCTGATTAGCAAACACAACACACAAGAGCTACCAGGTCACGCTGACAAATCCCCTCAATGTTAAAATGATCTCTTCAAATCTCCGTAATTGTAAGGCCAATTTCTAAAGCTTACATAAAACGCTGAGAGTAGAGAGCTCACATCAATTAACGGCCAAAAACATTGCGAGTCAGTCAAAGTTGAGCCGGGAAGGGTTAAATCCAGTGATGGTGCCTGGCTGGCAGAGAGAGGATACATGGACAGAGTCTGGCACTGTGCTCGCCCCCACAGCCAGCTCTGTCCCGCCACTACACACATATATGGGACTGCTCTAAAAAAAAACAAAAAACAAATGGTAACCAGAGTGCAGGAAGTGAAGCAGGGAGCAGTGACATAAGGCGGGAAAGCCGGAACAATGAGACGACGAGGTGGCTCTGTTGGTAATTCAGAGTAACCGGTGATGTTTGAAGAGACAACTGGGGGAGGAAATTCCCTGGTGGTTGTTTGGTAGAGAATGAAGCAAACTGTTTTAAAAACTTTAGGCGTAAAATAATTTCTCTGCGGGGTTCTCGTTCAGCACCTGTCATCACAACAGTGGGAGGTAGCTCATCCTGGCTGTTTTAGCACACAGAGAATCCGTTGGTAAGTAAGTGTGTGCCAAGAAATTTTCTTTTTCTCAAGCTTGGATTTTTAGGTGTCTATTTGCCCCCCCACTGCATGCCTGCTCATGTACAAGACAGCAAAATCATCCACACACACACACACACACACACACACACACACACACACACACACACACACACATACACCATGAGCGAATTCAGAAACTTCACCACAGGCGCCTGCTGTGCCTTCCCCCCCGTTACCACAATGCTGCATCCCAAAAGAGATGCAAAACTCAAACACACAGGCGCATTATTCCTGGATCTCCTCCATGTCTGCCCACTTCAATCCATACGCTAACAGGCCCAGGGGTGGCAGATTTTTCTTATTTAGAGCCTCATCCTGTCTGTGGCTCAAACATTAACGCACAGAGACAGACAAGATGATAAAGACTGAATCATATACAGAAATAGGTTATGTTTAGATAATGGATGTGTGCGGTGATGATAATGAGGAAGCAGAGTCATGCAGGGGGGTCGTGACTCACTGGGGGGTCTGGGTGTTTTTGCGTGTGTCACTAAAAAGACACACATGTATCAAACAGTTGGAGAAGGATGAAGGATGAATACAAAACACGTGATGATCAAGGAGTTGGGTTCTGTACCTTGCTCCACGTTCTCTACAGTACCATACTGAGCAAGAAGGCCATCCAAAACCTGAGGGGAGAGAGCAGAGTTCATGTCAGAGGCATAAATACACAGAGCAGGACAAGAACAGAGTTTTTTTAAACGACAATGTCCAAAAGAAAATGACAGAGTAAATTCTTAAAGATAGTATAATGGTTCCCTTCCCACTAATTAGAGCACAGCATCCTGGGTTAGAGTAAAGTTTTGTTGATGAATTAGACATCAGATACATCAGCTTTACATCTTAAATTGTATTAGGAGTCTGCAAAACAGTTAAAAGCAAAGTTACTTTTTAAAAAATGCCTGAACAAATCAGAAAAAAAGTAAAGAAAGAAGCTAATATTTTTGCAGAAAGTACATGAGCTTTTATTTTTGTCATCATTGGGTTAATTCTAGAAGATAGTTGTGCATTAAGGTATGCTTCTAAACAGTAAGTAATAATCCAGATTGAATTTTTCAGGTTGGTTGCCGGAGTGATTCCTGCCTCTCTTGGGGGCGACGCGTGCCAGACATCACCTCACGTTTTGTCATAGACAAAAGCACATTTTTACAAGACACAAAAAAAACATCAGTATAATGATGATCAATATTTTGATCCATAAAGAGAACAATTTCTAACATTTTATGAAGCAAATTCTAACCAAATCCAGACCTTTGACATAACTTTTAACCTAAAAAGTTATTGTTAACTAAATCACGTCTCATCTATGAAGGATGACTGTACTGCTTCTACTTGTGTAAAAAAATAACTGAAATAAATTCTGTGTGAGCTTTTTATGTAATTAACTGTAAGGACTCTTATATTTAAATTGGAAACAAACTTGCGTGTTGACAAAAATGTTTTATAATTTATTGTAAGACATGTTTAAAACCACAGCTCTAAGTTAACACTGTCAGAGGTCGCTGAGGTCCATCACAGATGCTGCCATGATATTGTTTCAACAGCAATACGACCTGAAGTGAAATTATTCATAGAATAATGCATCATTCTGACATTTTTATACCTCGGCATGTTTGTTCACCTTGACTTGAGTTGCCCGAACTCTTTACTAAATAATGAATGGAAATCATTTCTTCAAGCAAGTAAAAGCGGGAACGGAAAGTGCATAGTTCATTTTTAATTAACAAAATTTCATTGAATGCGGGAGAAAATTAAAGTTTCCCTCCACTGGAAGGACAAATACATTATTGATGTAGAGAAACTTTAGCGAGTACGTTGTAAGGCCCTTACAAGCACTCTTCCTGATTTTCCCTCATTAGTTTCCCTCGATATTGGAGTTGTGAACCCTCTGGAAAGTTGTTTTCATGTAATTTACATATGAATGCTTTTTCTACACTAATGTATTTTTGTGTTGTGACTGATTTTTTTATAATTAACGCAATCATTTAATCAGTTCTAACGCCGTGTTGATTTACTCTGCTGTTCAAAGTTAAACATGCACCCATTTTCTAATAAAAAAACAGGGGGGGAAAAAAAACACACCAATGTGTGTGAAACAATTTTTGACCAATTTTGCAAACATCGTTTGGGGAAATTAGTTTATAACTTTTTGTAGAATACTAATTGGCTTTAAAAACTTGCATGGTTTCCACAGGAACTCTACCTTTCACCATAAAGACATGCAGTGCAGCCTTGTTCTAATGAGGAAGGTCGTTACAGTCATGCTCTCATGTGTGTATCCCCAAATACCATTTCGACATGTTTCTATTTGGTGGTCGACTTTTGCAGAAGATTGTTTTCCTTTGCTTTAAAAAGACTGGATTGGGTCAAGCGTCTTTTGTCAAATAAGGATGCACCGAACGTGCAGCAGGTTAATGAAACTTGTGGATTCTTAGATTGATAGGCTGATTAGGTGAGTGGCACTTTAGAGTTTCAAAACTGTACTTGTTAATAGAATGACTTATCGATGGTAGTTTTCATTTATTTCTTTATCACGCTATTTAAAATATTTAAAATGAAACCAGAGAAAGCGAAAGAGTAAAAGTCTACAAAAAGGAAACATGGCCCCTGTTGTGTATTTTGCATAAATATTGAGCTGGAATGTGCATAATTTACAATGAGTTACAGTGAGCCCATTACTTTTTGTACTTTTTGTAATAATTATTTATTTTTCCACCAATTATGACTATTATATATTTAAGTAAGTAAAGTATATAAGTATGGGATGCAAGCATAATGTAGACAATTCAAAAAAATTATTTTTTAAATTATTTTAGAAAATTCCCAAACATGTTGAACCCTCTTTAAATGTGTTTTATATTAAGTGCTTGCAGAAAAAGAAACAAAGGTTCATGTTTGTTTGTTTTTTTGTTAGTTTAGTTTTTTTTTTTTTTTTTTTTTTGGGTTTCGGGGTTTGTTTTTTTTTTTTTTCAATTGAAAACTTTTTGTAAATTTTTTAAACATTTT